>NW_026542994.1:0-76908 GCF_028750875.1 Macrosteles quadrilineatus | reverse complement strand
ACTTGTACAACCTTGTACACACTTGTACAACCTCGTACACACTTGTACAAACTCGTACACACTTGTACAACCTTGTACACACTTGTAAAACCTTGTACACAATTGTAAAACCTTGTACACACTTGTACAACCTTGTACACACTTGTACCACCTTTTACACACTTGTACAACCTCGTACACACTTGTACCACCTTTTACACACTTGTACAACCTCGTACACACTTGTACAACCTTGTACACACTTGTACAACCTTGTACACAATTGTAAAACCTTGTACACACTTGTACAACCTTGTACACACTTGTACACCCTTGTACACACTTGTACAAAATTTTACATTCTTGTACATACTTGTACACCCTTGTACACACTTGTACAACCTTGTACAAACCTGTACACCCTTGTACACACTTGTACAAGCTTGTACACACTTGTACAAGCTTGTACACACTTGTACAAGCTTGTACACACTTGTACACCCTTGTACAAACTTGTGCACCCTTGAACACTTTTGTACACCCTTGTACACATTTGTACAACCTTGTACAAACTTAAACACACTTGTACAAACATGTACACACTTGAACAACCTTGTACACACTTGTACAACCTTGTACACACTTGTACAAGCTTGTACACACTTGTACAACCTTGTACACACTTGTACAACCTTGTACACACTTGTACAAGCTTGTACACACTTGTACAAGCTTGTACACACTTGTACAACCTTGTACAAACTTGTACACACTTGTACAAACTTGTACACACTTGTACAAACTTGTGTACACTTGTACAACCTTGTACACACTTGTACAACCTCGTACACACTTGTACAACCTCGTACACACTTGTACAACCTTGTACACACTTGTACAACCTTGTACACACTTGTACAACCTTGTACACACTTGTACAACCTCGTACACACTTGTACAACCTTGTACACACTTGTACAACCTTGTACACAATTGTAAAACCTTGTACACACTTGAACAACCTTGTACACACTTGTACACCCTTGTACACACTTGTACAAAATTTTACATTCTTGTACATACTTGTACACCCTTGTACACACTTGTACAACCTTGTACAAACCTGTACACCCTTGTACACACTTGTACAAGCTTGTACACACTTGTACAAGCTTGTACACACTTGTACAAGCTTGTACACACTTGTACACCCTTGTACAAACTTGTGCACCCTTGAACACTTTTGTACACCCTTGTACACATTTGTACAACCTTGTACAAATTTAATCACACTTGTACAAACATGTACACACTTGAACAACCTTGTACACACTTGTACAACCTTGTACACACTTGTACAAGCTTGTATACACTTGTACAACCTTGTACACACTTGTACAACCTTGTACACACTTGTACAAGCTTGTACACACTTGTACAACCTTGTACACACTTGTACAACCTTTTACACAATTGTAAAACCTTGTACACACTTGTACATTCTTGTACAAACTTGTACTTACTTGTACAACCTTGTACAAACTTGTACACACTTGTACAAACTTTTACATCCTTGTATACATTTGTACACCCTTGTACACACTTGTACAACCTTGTACAAACCTGTACACCCTTGTACACACTTGTACAAGCTTGTACACGATTGTACACCCTTGTACACACTTGTGCACCCTTGTACACACTTGTACACCCTTGTACACACATGTACAACCTTTTACAAACTTGTACACACTTGTACAAACTTGTACATTCTTGTACATACTTGTACACCCTTGTAAACACTTGTACAAAATTGTACAAACCTGTACACCCTTGTACACACTTGTACAAGCTTGTACACACTTGTACAAGCTTGTACACACTTGTACACCCTTGTACAAACTTGTGCACCCTTGTACACTTTTGTACACCCTTGTATACATTTGTACAAACTTGTACAAACTTGAACACACTTGTACAAACTTGTACACACTTGTACAAACTTGTACACCCTTGTACACACTTGTACAACCTTGTACACACTTGTACAACCTTGTACAAACCTGTACACCCTTGTACACACTTGTACAAGCTTGTACACGATTGTACACTCTTGTACACACTTGTGCAACCTTGTACACACTTGTACAACCTTGTACACACTTGTACAACCTTGTACACACTTGTTCAAGCTTGTACACACTTGTACAACCTTGTACACACTTGTACACCCTTGTACACAATTGTACAACCTTTTACAAACTTGTACACACTTGTACAAAATTGTACATTCTTGTACATACTTGTACACTCTTGTACACACTTGTACAACCTTGTACAAACCTGTACACCCTTGTACACACTTGTACAAGCTTGTACACACTTGTACAAGCTTGTACACACTTGTACAAGCTTGTACACACTTGTACATGCTTGTACACACTTGTACAAGCTTGTACACCCTTGTACACACTTGTGCACCCTTGTACACACTTGTACACCCTTGTACACACATGTACAACCTTTTACAAACTTGTACACACTTGTACAAACTTGTACATTCTTGTACATACTTGTACACCCTTGTAAACACTTGTACAAAATTGTACAAACCTGTACACCCTTGTACAAACTTGTGCACCCTTGTACACTTTTGTACACCCTTGTATACATTTGTACAAACTTGTACAAACTTGTACACACTTGTACAAACTTGTACACACTTGTACAAACTTGTACACCCTTGTACACACTTGTACAACCTTGTACACACTTGTACAACCTTGTACAAACCTGTACACCCTTGTACACATTTGTACAAGCTTGTACACGATTGTACACTCTTGTACACACTTGTGCAACCTTGTACACACTTGTACAACCTTGTACACACTTGTACAACCTTGTACACACTTGTTCAAGCTTGTACACACTTGTACAACCTTGTACACACTTGTACACCCTTGTACACACTTGTACAACCTTTTACAAACTTGTACACACTTGTACAAAATTGTACATTCTTGTACATACTTGTACACCCTTGTACACACTTGTACAACCTTGTACAAACCTGTACACCCTTGTACACACTTGTACAACCTCGTACACACTTGTACAACCTTGTACACACTTGTACAACCTTGTACACAATTGTAAAACCTTGTACACACTTGTACAACCTTGTACACACTTGTACACTCTTGTACACACTTGTACAAAATTTTACATTCTTGTACATACTTGTACACCCTTGTACACACTTGTACAACCTTGTACAAACCTGTACACCCTTGTACACACTTGTACAAGCTTGTACACACTTGTACACCCTTGTACAAACTTGTGCACCCTTGAACACTTTTGTACACCCTTGTACACATTTGTACAACCTTGTACAAACTTAAACACACTTGTACAAACATGTACACACTTGAACAACCTTGTACACACTTGTACAACCTTGTACACACTTGTACAAGCTTGTATACACTTGTACAACCTTGTACACACTTGTACAACCTTGTACACACTTGTACAAGCTTGTACACACTTGTACAACCTTGTACACACTTGTACAACCTTTTACACAATTGTAAAACCTTGTACACACTTGTACATTCTTGTACAAACTTGTACTTACTTGTACAACCTTGTACAAACTTGTACACACTTGTACAAACTTTTACATCCTTGTATACATTTGTACACCCTTGTACACACTTGTACAACCTTGTACAAACCTGTACACCCTTGTACACACTTGTACAAGCTTGTACACGATTGTACACCCTTGTACACACTTGTGCACCCTTGTACACACTTGTGCACCCTTGTACACTTTTGTACACCCTTGTATACATTTGTACAAACTTGTACAAACTTGTACACACTTGTACAAACTTGTACACACTTGTACAAACTTGTACACCCTTGTACACACTTGTACAACCTTGTACACACTTGTACATCCTTGTACAAACCTGTACACCCTTGTACACACTTGTACAAGCTTGTACACGATTGTACACTCTTGTACACACTTGTGCAACCTTGTACACACTTGTACAACCTTGTACACACTTGTACAACCTTGTACACACTTGTTCAAGCTTGTACACACTTGTACAACCTTGTACACACTTGTACACCCTTGTACACACTTGTACAACCTTTTACAAACTTGTACACACTTGTACAAAATTGTACATTCTTGTACATACTTGTACACCCTTGTACACACTTGTACAACCTTGTACAAACCTGTACACCCTTGTACACACTTGTACAAACTTGTACACACTTGTACAAGCTTGTACACACTTGTACAAGCTTGTACACACTTGTACACCCTTGTACAAACTTGTGCACCCTTGTACACTTTTGTACACCCTTGTACACATTTGTACAACCTTGTACAAACTTGTACACACTTGTACAAACTTGTACACACTTGTACAAACTTGTGTACACTTGTACAACCTTGTACACACTTGTACAACCTTGTACACACTTGTACAACCTCGTACACACTTGTACAAACTCGTACACACTTGTACAACCTTGTACACACTTGTAAAACCTTGTACACAATTGTAAAACCTTGTACACACTTGTACAACCTTGTACACACTTGTACCACCTTTTACACACTTGTACAACCTCGTACACACTTGTACCACCTTTTACACACTTGTACAACCTCGTACACACTTGTACTACCTTGTACACACTTGTACAACCTTGTACACAATTGTAAAACCTTGTACACACTTGTACAACCTTGTACACACTTGTACACCCTTGTACACACTTGTACAAAATTTTACATTCTTGTACATACTTGTACACCCTTGTACACACTTGTACAACCTTGTACAAACCTGTACACCCTTGTACACACTTGTACAAGCTTGTACACACTTGTACAAGCTTGTACACACTTGTACAAGCTTGTACACACTTGTACACCCTTGTACAAACTTGTGCACCCTTGAACACTTTTGTACACCCTTGTACACATTTGTACAACCTTGTACAAACTTAAACACACTTGTACAAACATGTACACACTTGAACAACCTTGTACACACTTGTACAACCTTGTACACACTTGTACAAGCTTGTACACACTTGGTACAACCTTGTACACACTTGTACAACCTTGTACACACTTGTACAAGCTTGTACACACTTGTACAAGCTTGTACACACTTGTACAACCTTGTACAAACTTGTACACACTTGTACAAACTTGTACACACTTGTACAAACTTGTGTACACTTGTACAACCTTGTACACACTTGTACAACCTCGTACACACTTGTACAACCTCGTACACACTTGTACAACCTTGTACACACTTGTACAACCTTGTACACACTTGTACAACCTTGTACACACTTGTACAACCTCGTACACACTTGTACAACCTTGTACACACTTGTACAACCTTGTACACAATTGTAAAACCTTGTACACACTTGTACAACCTTGTACACACTTGTACACCCTTGTACACACTTGTACAAAATTTTACATTCTTGTACATACTTGTACACCCTTGTACACACTTGTACAACCTTGTACAAACCTGTACACCCTTGTACACACTTGTACAAGCTTGTACACACTTGTACAAGCTTGTACACACTTGTACAAGCTTGTACACACTTGTACACCCTTGTACAAACTTGTGCACCCTTGAACACTTTTGTACACCCTTGTACACATTTGTACAACCTTGTACAAACTTAAACACACTTGTACAAACATGTACACACTTGAACAACCTTGTACACACTTGTACAACCTTGTACACACTTGTACAAGCTTGTATACACTTGTACAACCTTGTACACACTTGTACAACCTTGTACACACTTGTACAAGCTTGTACACACTTGTACAACCTTGTACACACTTGTACAACCTTTTACACAATTGTAAAACCTTGTACACACTTGTACATTCTTGTACAAACTTGTACTTACTTGTACAACCTTGTACAAACTTGTACACACTTGTACAAACTTTTACATCCTTGTATACATTTGTACACCCTTGTACACACTTGTACAACCTTGTACAAACCTGTACACCCTTGTACACACTTGTACAAGCTTGTACACGATTGTACACCCTTGTACACACTTGTGCACCCTTGTACACACTTGTACACCCTTGTACACACATGTACAACCTTTTACAAACTTGTACACACTTGTACAAACTTGTACATTCTTGTACATACTTGTACACCCTTGTAAACACTTGTACAAAATTGTACAAACCTGTACACCCTTGTACACACTTGTACAAGCTTGTACACACTTGTACAAGCTTGTACACACTTGTACACCCTTGTACAAACTTGTGCACCCTTGTACACTTTTGTACACCCTTGTATACATTTGTACAAACTTGTACAAACTTGAACACACTTGTACAAACTTGTACACACTTGTACAAACTTGTACACCCTTGTACACACTTGTACAACCTTGTACACACTTGTACAACCTTGTACAAACCTGTACACCCTTGTACACACTTGTACAAGCTTGTACACGATTGTACACTCTTGTACACACTTGTGCAACCTTGTACACACTTGTACAACCTTGTACACACTTGTACAACCTTGTACACACTTGTACAACCTTGTACACACTTGTTCAAGCTTGTACACACTTGTACAACCTTGTACACACTTGTACACCCTTGTACACAATTGTACAACCTTTTACAAACTTGTACACACTTGTACAAAATTGTACATTCTTGTACATACTTGTACACCCTTGTACACACTTGTACAACCTTGTACAAACCTGTACACCCTTGTACACACTTGTACAAGCTTGTACACACTTGTACAAGCTTGTACACACTTGTACAAGCTTGTACACCCTTGTACACACTTGTGCACCCTTGTACACACTTGTACACCCTTGTACACACATGTACAACCTTTTACAAACTTGTACACACTTGTACAAACTTGTACATTCTTGTACATACTTGTACACCCTTGTAAACACTTGTACAAAATTGTACAAACCTGTACACGCTTGTACAAACTTGTGCACCCTTGTACACTTTTGTACACCCTTGTATACATTTGTACAAACTTGTACAAACTTGTACACACTTGTACAAACTTGTACACACTTGTACAAACTTGTACACCCTTGTACACACTTGTACAACCTTGTACACACTTGTACAACCTTGTACAAACCTGTACACCCTTGTACACACTTGTACAAGCTTGTACACGATTGTACACTCTTGTACACACTTGTGCAACCTTGTACACACTTGTACAACCTTGTACACACTTGTACAACCTTGTACACACTTGTTCAAGCTTGTACACACTTGTACAACCTTGTACACACTTGTACACCCTTGTACACACTTGTACAACCTTTTACAAACTTGTACACACTTGTACAAAATTGTACATTCTTGTACATACTTGTACACCCTTGTACACACTTGTACAACCTTGTACAAACCTGTACACCCTTGTACACACTTGTACAACCTCGTACACACTTGTACAACCTTGTACACACTTGTACAACCTTGTACACAATTGTAAAACCTTGTACACACTTGTACAACCTTGTACACACTTGTACACTCTTGTACACACTTGTACAAAATTTTACATTCTTGTACATACTTGTACACCCTTGTACACACTTGTACAACCTTGTACAAACCTGTACACCCTTGTACACACTTGTACAAGCTTGTACACACTTGTACAAGCTTGTACACACTTGTACAAGCTTGTACACACTTGTACACCCTTGTACAAACTTGTGCACCCTTGAACACTTTTGTACACCCTTGTACACATTTGTACAACCTTGTACAAACTTAAACACACTTGTACAAACATGTACACACTTGAACAACCTTGTACACACTTGTACAACCTTGTACACACTTGTACAAGCTTGTATACACTTGTACAACCTTGTACACACTTGTACAACCTTGTACACACTTGTACAAGCTTGTACACACTTGTACAACCTTGTACACACTTGTACAACCTTTTACACAATTGTAAAACCTTGTACACACTTGTACATTCTTGTACAAACTTGTACTTACTTGTACAACCTTGTACAAACTTGTACACACTTGTACAAACTTTTACATCCTTGTATACATTTGTACACCCTTGTACACACTTGTACAACCTTGTACAAACCTGTACACCCTTGTACACACTTGTACAAGCTTGTACACGATTGTACACCCTTGTACACACTTGTGCACCCTTGTACACACTTGTACACCCTTGTACACACATGTACAACCTTTTACAAACTTGTACACACTTGTACAAACTTGTACATCCTTGTACATACTTGTACACCCTTGTAAACACTTGTACAAAATTGTACAAACCTGTACACCCTTGTACACACTTGTACAAGCTTGTACACACTTGTACAAGCTTGTACACACTTGTACACCCTTGTACAAACTTGTGCACCCTTGTACACTTTTGTACACCCTTGTATACATTTGTACAAACTTGTACAAACTTGAACACACTTGTACAAACTTGTACACCCTTGTACACACTTGTACAACCTTGTACACACTTGTACAACCTTTTACAAACCTGTACACCCTTGTACACACTTGTACAAGCTTGTACACGATTGTACACTCTTGTACACACTTGTGCAACCTTGTACACACTTGTACAACCTTGTACACACTTTTTCAAGCTTGTACACACTTGTACAACCTTGTACACACTTGTACACCCTTGTACACACTTGTACAACCTTTTACAAACTTGTACACACTTGTACAAAATTGTACATTCTTGTACATACTTGTACACCCTTGTACACACTTGTACAACCTTGTACAAACCTGTACACCCTTGTACACACTTGTACAACCTCGTACACACTTGTACAACCTTGTACACACTTGTACAACCTTGTACACAATTGTAAAACCTTGTACACACTTGTACAACCTTGTACACACTTGTACACCCTTGTACACACTTGTACAAAATTTTACATTCTTGTACATACTTGTACACCCTTGTACACACTTGTACAACCTTGTACAAACCTGTACACCCTTGTACACACTTGTACAAGCTTGTACTCACTTGTACAAGCTTGTACACACTTGTACAAGCTTGTACACACTTGTACACCCTTGTACAAACTTGTGCACCCTTGAACACTTTTGTACACCCTTGTACACATTTGTACAACCTTGTACAAACTGAAACACACTTGTACAAACATGTACACACTTGAACAACCTTGTACACACTTGTATAACCTTGTACACACTTGTACAAGCTTGTATACACTTGTACAACCTTGTACACACTTGTACAACCTTGTACACACTTGTACAAGCTTGTACACACTTGTACAACCTTGTACACACTTGTACAACCTTTTACACAATTGTAAAACCTTGTACACACTTGTACATTCTTGTACAAACTTGTACTTACTTGTACAACCTTGTACAAACTTGTACACACTTGTACAAACTTTTACATCCTTGTATACATTTGTACACCCTTGTACACACTTGTACAACCTTGTACAAACCTGTACACCCTTGTACACACTTGTACAAGCTTGTACACGATTGTACACCCTTGTACACACTTGTGCACCCTTGTACACACTTGTACACCCTTGTACACACATGTACAACCTTTTACAAACTTGTACACACTTGTACAAACTTGTACATTCTTGTACATACTTGTACACCCTTGTAAACACTTGTACAAAATTGTACAAACCTGTACACCCTTGTACACACTTGTACAAGCTTGTACACACTTGTACAAGCTTGTACACACTTGTACACCCTTGTACAAACTTGTGCACCCTTGTACACTTTTGTACACCCTTGTATACATTTGTACAAACTTGTACAAACTTGAACACACTTGTACAAACTTGTACACACTTGTACAAACTTGTACACCCTTGTACACACTTGTACAACCTTGTACACACTTGTACAACCTTGTACAAACCTGTACACCCTTGTACACACTTGTACAAGCTTGTACACGATTGTACACTCTTGTACACACTTGTGCAACCTTGTACACACTTGTACAACCTTGTACACACTTGTACAACCTTGTACACACTTGTTCAAGCTTGTACACAATTGTACAACCTTTTACAAACTTGTACACACTTGTACAAAATTGTACATTCTTGTACATACTTGTACACCCTTGTACACACTTGTACAACCTTGTACAAACCTGTACACCCTTGTACACACTTGTACAAGCTTGTACACACTTGTACAAGCTTGTACACACTTGTACAAGCTTGTACACACTTGTACAAGCTTGTACACCCTTGTACACACTTGTGCACCCTTGTACACACTTGTACACCCTTGTACACACATGTACAACCTTTTACAAACTTGTACACACTTGTACAAACTTGTACATTCTTGTACATACTTGTACACCCTTGTAAACACTTGTACAAAATTGTACAAACCTGTACACCCTTGTACAAACTTGTGCACCCTTGTACACTTTTGTACACCCTTGTATACATTTGTACAAACTTGTACAAACTTGTACACACTTGTACAAACTTGTACACACTTGTACAAACTTGTACACCCTTGTACACACTTGTACAACCTTGTACACACTTGTACAATCTTGTACAAACCTGTACACCCTTGTACACACTTGTACAAGCTTGTACACGATTGTACACTCTTGTACACACTTGTGCAACCTTGTACACACTTGTACAACCTTGTACACACTTGTACAACCTTGTACTCACTTGTTCAAGCTTTTACACACTTGTACAACCTTGTACACACTTGTACACCCTTGTACACACTTGTACAACCTTTTACAAACTTGTACACACTTGTACAAAATTGTACATTCTTGTACATACTTGTACACCCTTGTACACACTTGTACAACCTTGTACAAACCTGTACACCCTTGTACACACTTGTACAAACTTGTACACACTTGTACAAGCTTGTACACACTTGTACAAGCTTGTACACACTTGTACACCCTTGTACAAACTTGTGCACCCTTGTACACTTTTGTACACCCTTGTACACATTTGTACAACCTTGTACAAACTTGTACACACTTGTACAAACTTGTACACACTTGTACAAACTTGTGTACACTTGTACAACCTTGTACACACTTGTACAACCTTGTACACACTTGTACAACCTCGTACACACTTGTACAACCTCGTACACACTTGTACAACCTTGTACACACTTGTACAACCTTGTACACAATTGTAAAACCTTGTACACACTTGTACAACCTTGTACACACTTGTACCACCTTTTACACACTTGTACAACCTCGTACACACTTGTACAACCTTGTACACACTTGTACAACCTTGTACACAATTGTAAAACCTTGTACACACTTGTACAACCTTGTACACACTTGTACACCCTTGTACACACTTGTACAAAATTTTACATTCTTGTACATACTTGTACACCCTTGTACACACTTGTACAACCTTGTACAAACCTGTACACCCTTGTACACACTTGTACAAGCTTGTACACACTTGTACAAGCTTGTACACACTTGTACAAGCTTGTACACACTTGTACACCCTTGTACAAACTTGTGCACCCTTGAACACTTTTGTACACCCTTGTACACATTTGTACAACCTTGTACAAACTTAAAAACACTTTTACAAACATGTACACACTTGAACAACCTTGTACACACTTGTACAACCTTGTACACACTTGTACAAGCTTGTACACACTTGTACAACCTTGTACACACTTGTACAACCTTGTACACACTTGTACAAGCTTGTACACACTTGTACAACCTTGTACACACTTGTACAACCTTTTATACAATTGTAAAACCTTGTACACACTTGTACATTCTTGTACAAACTTGTACTTACTTGTACAACCTTGTACAAACTTGTACACACTTGTACAAACTTTTACATCCTTGTATACATTTGTACACCCTTGTACACACTTGTACAACCTTGTACAAACCTGTATACCCTTGTACACACTTGTACAAGCTTGTACACGATTGTACACCCTTGTACACACTTGTGCACCCTTGTACACACTTGTACACCCTTGTACACACATGTACAACCTTTTACAAACTTGTACACACTTGTACAAACTTGTACATTCTTGTACATACTTGTACACCCTTGTAAACACTTGTACAAAATTGTACAAACCTGTACACCCTTGTACAAACTTGTGCACCCTTGTACACTTTTGTACACCCTTGTATACATTTGTACAAACTTGTACAAACTTGTACACACTTGTACAAACTTGTACACAATTGTACAAACTTGTACACCCTTGTACACACTTGTACAACCTTGTACACACTTGTACAACCTTGTACAAACCTGTACACCCTTGTACACACTTGTACAAGCTTGTACACGATTGTACACTCTTGTACACACTTGTGCAACCTTGTACACACTTGTACAACCTTGTACACACTTGTACAACCTTGTACACACTTGTTCAAGCTTGTACACGTTTGTACAACCTTGTACACACTTGTACACCCTTGTACACACTTGTACAACCTTTTACAAACTTGTACACACTTGTACAAAATTGTACATTCTTGTACATACTTGTACACCCTTGTACACACTTGTACAACCTTGTACGAACCTGTACACCCTTGTACACACTTGTACAAGCTTGTACACACTTGTACAAGCTTGTACACACTTGTACAAGCTTGTACACACTTGTACACCCTTGTACAAACTTGTGCACCCTTGTACACTTTTGTACACCCTTGTAAACTTTTGTACACCCTTGTACACATTTGTACAACCTTGTACAAACTTGTACACACTTGTACAAACTTGTACACACTTGTACAAACTTGTGTACACTTGTACAACCTTGTACACACTTGTACAACCTTGTACACACTTGTACAACCTCGTACACACTTGTACAACCTCGTACACACTTGTACAACCTTGTACACACTTGTACAACCTTGTACACAATTGTAAAACCTTGTACACACTTGTACAACCTTGTACACACTTGTACACCCTTGTACACACTTGTACAAAATTTTACATTCTTGTACATACTTGTACACCCTTGTACACACTTGTACAACCTTGTACAAACCTGTACACCCTTGTACACACTTGTACAAGCTTGTACACACTTGTACAAGCTTGTACACACTTGTACAAGCTTGTACACACTTGTACACCCTTGTACAAACTTGTGCACCCTTGAACACTTTTGTACACCCTTGTACACATTTGTACAACCTTGTACAAACTTAAACACACTTGTACAAACATGTACACACTTGAACAACCTTGTACACACTTGTACAACCTTGTACACACTTGTACAAGCTTGTACACACTTGTACAACCTTGTACACACTTGTACAACCTTGTACACACTTGTACAAGCTTGTACACACTTGTACAACCTTGTACACACTTGTACAACCTTTTACACAATTGTAAAACCTTGTACACACTTGTACATTCTTGTACAAACTTGTACTTACTTGTACAACCTTGTACAAACTTGTACACACTTGTACAAACTTTTACATCCTTGTATACATTTGTACACCCTTGTACACACTTGTACAACCTTGTACAAACCTGCACACCCTTGTACACACTTGTACACCCTTGTACACACATGTACAACCTTTTACAAACTTGTACACACTTGTACAAACTTGTACATTCTTGTACATACTTGTACACCCTTGTAAACACTTGTACAAAATTGTACAAACCTGTACACCCTTGTACACACTTGTACAAGCTTGTACACACTTGTACACCCTTGTACAAACTTGTGCACCCTTGTACACTTTTGTACACCCTTGTATACATTTGTACAAACTTGTACAAACTTGTACACACTTGTACAAACTTGTACACACTTGTACAAACTTGTACACCCTTGTACACACTTGTACAACCTTGTACACACTTGTACAACCTTGTACACACTTGTACAACCTTGTACAAACCTGTACACCCTTGTACATACTTGTACAAGCTTGTACACGATTGTACACTCTTGTACACACTTGTGCAACCTTGTACACACTTGTACAACCTTGTACACACTTGTTCAAGCTTGTACACACTTGTACAACCTTGTACACACTTGTACACCCTTGTACACAATTGTACAACCTTTTACAAACTTGTACATACTTGTACAAAATTGTACATTCTTGTACATACTTGTACACCCTTGTACACACTTGTACAACCTTGTACAAACCTGTACACCCTTGTACACACTTGTACAAGCTTGTACACACTTGTACACGCTTGTACACCCTTGTACAAACTTGTGCACCCTTGTACACTTTTGTACACCCTTGTACACCCTTGTACACATTTGTACAAGCTTGTACACACTTGTACACCCTTGTACAAACTTGTGCACCCTTGTACACTTTTGTACACCCTTGTATACATTTGTACAAACTTGTACAAACTTGTACACACTTGTACAAACTTGTACACACTTGTACAAACTTGTACACCCTTGTACACACTTGTACAACCTTGTACACACTTGTACAACCTTGTACAAACCTGTACACCCTTGTACAAACTTGTACAAGCTTGTACACGATTGTACACTCTTGTACACACTTGTGCAACCTTGTACACACTTGTACAACCTTGTACACACTTGTACAACCTTGTACACACTTGTACAACCTTGTACACACTTGTTCAAGCTTGTACACACTTGTACAACCTTGTACACACTTGTACACCCTTGTACACACTTGTACAACCTTTTACAAACTTGTACACACTTGTACAAAATTGTACATTCTTGTACATACTTGTACACCCTTGTACACACTTGTACAACCTTGTACAAACCTGTACACCCTTGTACACACTTGTACAAGCTTGTACACACTTGTACAAGCTTGTACACACTTGTACACCCTTGTACAAACTTGTGCACCCTTGTACACTTTTGTACACCCTTGTACACATTTGTACAACCTTGTACAAACTTGTACACACTTGTACAAACTTGTACACACTTGTACAAACTTGTGTACACTTGTACAACCTTGTACACACTTGTACAACCTTGTACACACTTGTACAAGCTTGTACACACTTGTACAACCTTGTACACACTTGTACAACCTTTTACACATTTGTACAACCTTGTACAAACTTGTACACACTTGTACATTCTTGTACAAACTTGTACTTACTTGTACAACCTTGTACAAACTTGTACACACTTGTACAAACTTTTACATCCTTGTATACATTTGTACACCCTTGTACACACTTGTACAACCTTGTACAAACCTGTACACCCTTGTACACACTTGTACAAGCTTGTACACGATTGTACACCCTTGTACACACTTGTGCACCCTTGTACACACTTGTACACCCTTGTACACACATGTACAACCTTTTACAAACTTGTACACACTTGTACAAACTTGTACATTCTTGTACATACTTGTACATACTTGTAAACACTTGTACAAAATTGTACAAACCTGTACACCCTTGTACACACTTGTACAAGCTTGTACACACTTGTACAAACTTGTACACCCTCGTACACACTTGTACAACCTTGTACACACTTGTACAACCTTGTACACACTTGTACACCCTTGTACACACTTGTACAACCTTTTACAAACTTGTACACACTTGTACAAAATTGTACATTCTTGTACATACTTGTACACCCTTGTACACACTTGTACAACCTTGTACAAATCTGTACACCCTTGTACACACTTGTACAAGCTTGTACACACTTGTACAAGCTTGTACACACTTGTACACCCTTGTACAAACTTGTGCACCCTTGTACACTTTTGTACACCCTTGTACACATTTGTACAACCTTGTACAAACTTGTACACACTTGTACAAACTTGTACACACTTGTACAAACTTGTGTACACTTGTACAACCTTGTACACACTTGTACAACCTTGTACACACTTGTACAACCTTGTACACACTTGTACAACCTCGTACACACTTGTACAACCTTGTACACACTTGTACAACCTTGTACAAACCTGTACACCCTTGTACACACTTGTACAAGCTTGTACACGATTGTACACTCTTGTACACACTTGTGCAACCTTGTACACACTTGTACAACCTTGTACACACTTGTACAACCTTGTACACACTTGTTCAAGCTTGTACACACTTGTACAACCTTGTACACACTTGTACACCCTTGTACACACTTGTACAACCTTTTACAAACTTGTACACACTTGTACAAAATTGTACATTCTTGTACATACTTGTATACCCTTGTACACACTTGTACAACCTTGTACAAATCTGTACACCCTTGTACACACTTGTACAAGCTTGTACACACTTGTACAAGCTTGTACACACTTGTACACCCTTGTACAAACTTGTGCACCCTTGTACACTTTTGTACACCCTTGTACACATTTGTACAACCTTGTACAAACTTGTACACACTTGTACAAACTTGTACACACTTGTACAAACTTGTGTACACTTGTACAACCTTGTACACACTTGTACAACCTTGTACACACTTGTACAACCTTGTACACACTTGTACAACCTCGTACACACTTGTACAACCTTGTACACACTTGTACAACCTTGTACACAATTGTAAAACCTTGTACACACTTTTACAACCTTGTACACACTTGTACACCCTTGTACACACTTGTACAAAATTTTACATTCTTGTACATACTTGTACACCCTTGTACACACTTGTACAACCTTGTACAAACCTGTACACCCTTGTACACACTTGTACAAGCTTGTACACACTTGTACACCCTTGTACAAACTTGTGCACCCTTGAACACTTTTGTACACCCTTGTACACAATTGTACAACCTTGTACAAACTTAAACACACTTGTACAAACATGTACACACTTGAACAACCTTGTACACACTTTTACAAACCTTGTACACACTTGTACAAACTTGTACACACTTGTACAACCTTGTACACACTTGTACAACCTTGTACACACTTGTACAAGCTTGTACACACTTGTACAACCTTGTACACACTTGTACAACCTTGTACACACTTGTACAACCTTTTACACAATTGTAAAACCTTGTACACACTTGTACATTCTTGTACAAACTTGTACTTACTTGTACAACCTTGTACAAACTTGTACACACTTGTACAAACTTTTACATCCTTGTATACATTTGTACACCCTTGTACACACTTGTACAACCTTGTACAAACCTGTACACCCTTGTACACACTTGTACAAGCTTGTACACGATTGTACACCCTTGTACACACTTGTGCACCCTTGTACACACTTGTACACCCTTGTACACACATGTACAACCTTTTACAAACTTGTACACACTTGTACAAACTTGTACATTCTTGTACATACTTGTACACCCTTGTAAACACTTGTACAAAATTGTACAAACCTGTACACCCTTGTACACACTTGTACACCCTTGTACAAACTTGTGCACCCTTGTACACTTTTGTACACCCTTGTACACATTTGTACAACCTTGTACAAACTTGTACACACTTGTACAAACTTGTACACACTTGTACAAACTTGTGTACACTTGTCCAACCTTGTACACACTTGTACAACCTTGTACACACTTGTACAACCTTGTACACACTTGTACAACCTCGTACACACTTGTACAACCTTGTACACACTTGTACAACCTTGTACACAATTGTAAAACCTTGTACACACTTTTACAACCTTGTACACACTTGTACACCCTTGTACACACTTGTACAAAATTTTACATTCTTGTACATACTTGTACACCCTTGTACACACTTGTACAACCTTGTACAAACCTGTACACCCTTGTACACACTTGTACAAGCTTGTACACACTTGTACACCCTTGTACAAACTTGTGCACCCTTGAACACTTTTGTACACCCTTGTACACATTTGTACAACCTTGTACAAACTTAAACACACTTGTACAAACATGTACACACTTGAACAACCTTGTACACACTTGTACAAACCTTGTACACACTTGTACAAGCTTGTACACACTTGTACAACCTTGTACACACTTGTACAACCTTGTACACACTTGTACAAGCTTGTACACACTTGTACAACCTTGTACACACTTGTACAACCTTGTACAAACCTGTACACCCTTGTACACACTTGTACAAGCTTGTACACGATTGTACACCCTTGTACACACTTGTGCACCCTTGTACACACTTGTACACCCTTGTACACACTTGTACAACCTTTTACAAACTTGTACACACTTGTACAAACTTGTACATTCTTGTACATACTTGTACACCCTTGTAAACACTTGTACACCCTTGTACACACTTGTACAAAATTTTACATTCTTGTACATACTTGTACACCCTTGTACACACTTGTACAACCTTGTACAAACCTGTACACCCTTGTACACACTTGTACAAGCTTGTACACACTTGTACACCCTTGTACAAACTTGTGCACCCTTGAACACTTTTGTACACCCTTGTACACAATTGTACAACCTTGTACAAACTTAAACACACTTGTACAAACATGTACACACTTGAACAACCTTGTACACACTTTTACAAACCTTGTACACACTTGTACAAGCTTGTACACACTTGTACACACTTGTACAAACTTGTACACACTTGTACAAACTTGTACACCCTTGTACAAACTTGTACAACCTTGTACACACTTGTACAACCTTTTACACAATTGTAAAACCTTGTACACACTTGTACATTCTTGTACAAACTTGTACTTACTTGTACAACCTTGTACAAACTTGTACACACTTGTACAAACTTTTACATCCTTGTATACATTTGTACACCCTTGTACACACTTGTACAACCTTGTACAAACCTGCACACCCTTGTACACACTTGTACACCCTTGTACACACATGTACAACCTTTTACAAACTTGTACACACTTGTACAAACTTGTACATTCTTGTACATACTTGTACACCCTTGTAAACACTTGTACAAAATTGTACAAACCTGTACACCCTTGTACACACTTGTACAAGCTTGTACACACTTGTACAAGCTTGTACACACTTGTACACCCTTGTACAAACTTGTGCACCCTTGTACACTTTTGTACACCCTTGTATACATTTGTACAAACTTGTACAAACTTGTACACACTTGTACAAACTTGTACACACTTGTACAAACTTGTACACCCTTGTACACACTTGTACAACCTTGTACACACTTGTACAACCTTGTACACACTTGTACAACCTTGTACAAACCTGTACACCCTTGTACACACTTGTACAAGCTTGTACACGATTGTACACTCTTGTACACACTTGTGCAACCTTGTACACACTTGTACAACCTTGTACACACTTGTTCAAGCTTGTACACACTTGTACAACCTTGTACACACTTGTACACCCTTGTACACAATTGTACAACCTTTTACAAACTTGTACATACTTGTACAAAATTGTACATTCTTGTACATACTTGTACACCCTTGTACACACTTGTACAACCTTGTACAAACCTGTACACCCTTGTACACACTTGTACAAGCTTGTACACACTTGTACACGCTTGTACACCCTTGTACAAACTTGTGCACCCTTGTACACTTTTGTACACCCTTGTACACCCTTGTACACATTTGTACAAGCTTGTACACACTTGTACACCCTTGTACAAACTTGTGCACCCTTGTACACTTTTGTACACCCTTGTATACATTTGTACAAACTTGTACAAACTTGTACACACTTGTACAAACTTGTACACACTTGTACAAACTTGTACACCCTTGTACACACTTGTACAACCTTGTACACACTTGTACAACCTTGTACAAACCTGTACACCCTTGTACAAACTTGTACAAGCTTGTACACGATTGTACACTCTTGTACACACTTGTGCAACCTTGTACACACTTGTACAACCTTGTACACACTTGTACAACCTTGTACACACTTGTACAACCTTGTACACACTTGTTCAAGCTTGTACACACTTGTACAACCTTGTACACACTTGTACACCCTTGTACACACTTGTACAACCTTTTACAAACTTGTACACACTTGTACAAAATTGTACATTCTTGTACATACTTGTACACCCTTGTACACACTTGTACAACCTTGTACAAACCTGTACACCCTTGTACACACTTGTACAAGCTTGTACACACTTGTACAAGCTTGTACACACTTGTACACCCTTGTACAAACTTGTGCACCCTTGTACACTTTTGTACACCCTTGTACACATTTGTACAACCTTGTACAAACTTGTACACACTTGTACAAACTTGTACACACTTGTACAAACTTGTGTACACTTGTACAACCTTGTACACACTTGTACAACCTTGTACACACTTGTACAAGCTTGTACACACTTGTACAACCTTGTACACACTTGTACAACCTTTTACACATTTGTACAACCTTGTACAAACTTGTACACACTTGTACATTCTTGTACAAACTTGTACTTACTTGTACAACCTTGTACAAACTTGTACACACTTGTACAAACTTTTACATCCTTGTATACATTTGTACACCCTTGTACACACTTGTACAACCTTGTACAAACCTGTACACCCTTGTACACACTTGTACAAGCTTGTACACGATTGTACACCCTTGTACACACTTGTGCACCCTTGTACACACTTGTACACCCTTGTACACACATGTACAACCTTTTACAAACTTGTACACACTTGTACAAACTTGTACATTCTTGTACATACTTGTACATACTTGTAAACACTTGTACAAAATTGTACAAACCTGTACACCCTTGTACACACTTGTACAAGCTTGTACACACTTGTACAAACTTGTACACCCTCGTACACACTTGTACAACCTTGTACACACTTGTACAACCTTGTACACACTTGTACACCCTTGTACACACTTGTACAACCTTTTACAAACTTGTACACACTTGTACAAAATTGTACATTCTTGTACATACTTGTACACCCTTGTACACACTTGTACAACCTTGTACAAATCTGTACACCCTTGTACACACTTGTACAAGCTTGTACACACTTGTACAAGCTTGTACACACTTGTACAACCTTGTACAAACCTGTACACCCTTGTACACACTTGTACAAGCTTGTGTACACTTGTACAACCTTGTACACACTTGTACAACCTTGTACACACTTGTACAACCTCGTACACACTTGTACAACCTTGTACACACTTGTACAACCTTGTACAAACCTGTACACCCTTGTACACACTTGTACAAGCTTGTACACGATTGTACACTCTTGTACACACTTGTGCAACCTTGTACACACTTGTACAACCTTGTACACACTTGTACAACCTTGTACACACTTGTTCAAGCTTGTACACACTTGTACAACCTTGTACACACTTGTACACCCTTGTACACACTTGTACAACCTTTTACAAACTTGTACACACTTGTACAAAATTGTACATTCTTGTACATACTTGTATACCCTTGTACACACTTGTACAACCTTGTACAAATCTGTACACCCTTGTACACACTTGTACAAGCTTGTACACACTTGTACAAGCTTGTACACACTTGTACACCCTTGTACAAACTTGTGCACCCTTGTACACTTTTGTACACCCTTGTACACATTTGTACAACCTTGTACAAACTTGTACACACTTGTACAAACTTGTACACACTTGTACAAACTTGTGTACACTTGTACAACCTTGTACACACTTGTACAACCTTGTACACACTTGTACAACCTTGTACACACTTGTACAACCTCGTACACACTTGTACAACCTTGTACACACTTGTACAACCTTGTACACAATTGTAAAACCTTGTACACACTTTTACAACCTTGTACACACTTGTACACCCTTGTACACACTTGTACAAAATTTTACATTCTTGTACATACTTGTACACCCTTGTACACACTTGTACAACCTTGTACAAACCTGTACACCCTTGTACACACTTGTACAAGCTTGTACACACTTGTACACCCTTGTACAAACTTGTGCACCCTTGAACACTTTTGTACACCCTTGTACACAATTGTACAACCTTGTACAAACTTAAACACACTTGTACAAACATGTACACACTTGAACAACCTTGTACACACTTTTACAAACCTTGTACACACTTGTACAAACTTGTACACACTTGTACAACCTTGTACACACTTGTACAACCTTGTACACACTTGTACAAGCTTGTACACACTTGTACAACCTTGTACACACTTGTACAAGCTTGTACACACTTGTACAACCTTGTACACACTTGTACAACCTTGTACACACTTGTACAACCTTTTACACAATTGTAAAACCTTGTACACACTTGTACATTCTTGTACAAACTTGTACTTACTTGTACAACCTTGTACAAACTTGTACACACTTGTACAAACTTTTACATCCTTGTATACATTTGTACACCCTTGTACACACTTGTACAACCTTGTACAAACCTGTACACCCTTGTACACACTTGTACAAGCTTGTACACGATTGTACACCCTTGTACACACTTGTGCACCCTTGTACACACTTGTACACCCTTGTACACACATGTACAACCTTTTACAAACTTGTACACACTTGTACAAACTTGTACATTCTTGTACATACTTGTACACCCTTGTAAACACTTGTACAAAATTGTACAAACCTGTACACCCTTGTACACACTTGTACACCCTTGTACAAACTTGTGCACCCTTGTACACTTTTGTACACCCTTGTACACATTTGTACAACCTTGTACAAACTTGTACACACTTGTACAAACTTGTACACACTTGTACAAACTTGTGTACACTTGTACAACCTTGTACACACTTGTACAACCTTGTACACACTTGTACAACCTTGTACACACTTGTACAACCTCGTACACACTTGTACAACCTTGTACACACTTGTACAACCTTGTACACAATTGTAAAACCTTGTACACACTTTTACAACCTTGTACACACTTGTACACCCTTGTACACACTTGTACAAAATTTTACATTCTTGTACATACTTGTACACCCTTGTACACACTTGTACAACCTTGTACAAACCTGTACACCCTTGTACACACTTGTACAAGCTTGTACACACTTGTACAAGCTTGTACACACTTGTACAAGCTTGTACACACTTGTACACCCTTGTACAAACTTGTGCACCCTTGAACACTTTTGTACACCCTTGTACACATTTGTACAACCTTGTACAAACTTAAACACACTTGTACAAACATGTACACACTTGAACAACCTTGTACACACTTGTACAAACCTTGTACACACTTGTACAAGCTTGTACACACTTGTACAACCTTGTACACACTTGTACAACCTTGTACACACTTGTACAAGCTTGTACACACTTGTACAACCTTGTACACACTTGCACAACCTTGTACAAACCTGTACACCCTTGTACACACTTGTACAAGCTTGTACACGATTGTACACCCTTGTACACACTTGTGCACCCTTGTACACACTTGTACACCCTTGTACACACTTGTACAACCTTTTACAAACTTGTACACACTTGTACAAACTTGTACATTCTTGTACATACTTGTACACCCTTGTAAACACTTGTACACCCTTGTACACACTTGTACAAAATTTTACATTCTTGTACATACTTGTACACCCTTGTACACACTTGTACAACCTTGTACAAACCTGTACACCCTTGTACACACTTGTACAAGCTTGTACACACTTGTACACCCTTGTACAAACTTGTGCACCCTTGAACACTTTTGTACACCCTTGTACACAATTGTACAACCTTGTACAAACTTAAACACACTTGTACAAACATGTACACACTTGAACAACCTTGTACACACTTTTACAAACCTTGTACACACTTGTACAAACTTGTACACACTTGTACAACCTTGTACACACTTGTACAACCTTGTACACACTTGTACAAGCTTGTACACACTTGTACAACCTTGTACACACTTGTACAAGCTTGTACACACTTGTACAACCTTGTACACACTTGTACAACCTTGTACACACTTGTACAACCTTTTACACAATTGTAAAACCTTGTACACACTTGTACATTCTTGTACAAACTTGTACTTACTTGTACAACCTTGTACAAACTTGTACACACTTGTACAAACTTTTACATCCTTGTATACATTTGTACACCCTTGTACACACTTGTACAACCTTGTACAAACCTGTACACCCTTGTACACACTTGTACAAACTTGTACATTCTTGTACATACTTGTACACCCTTGTAAACACTTGTACAAAATTGTACAAACCTGTACACCCTTGTACACACTTGTACAAGCTTGTACACACTTGTACAAGCTTGTACACACTTGTACACCCTTGTACAAACTTGTGCACCCTTGTACACTTTTGTACACCCTTGTATACATTTGTACAAACTTGTACAAACTTGTACACACTTGTACAAACTTGTACACACTTGTACAAACTTGTACACCCTTGTACACACTTGTACAACCTTGTACACACTTGTACAACCTTGTACAAACCTGTACTCCTTGTACACACTTGTACAAGCTTGTACACGATTGTACACTCTTGTACACACTTGTGCAACCTTGTACACACTTGTACAACCTTGTACACACTTGTACAACCTTGTACACACTTGTTCAAGCTTGTACACACTTGTACAACCTTGTACACACTTGTACACCCTTGTACACACTTGTACAACCTTTTACAAACTTGTACACACTTGTACAAAATTGTACATTCTTGTACATACTTGTACACCCTTGTACACACTTGTACAAGCTTGTACACACTTGTACACCCTTGTACAAACTTGTGCACCCTTGTACACTTTTGTACACCCTTGTACACATTTGTACAACCTTGTACAAACTTGTACACACTTGTACAAACTTGTACACACTTGTACAAACTTGTGTACACTTGTACAACCTTGTACACACTTGTACAACCTTGTACACACTTGTACAACCTCGTACACACTTGTACAACCTTGTACACACTTGTACAACCTTGTACACAATTGTACAACCTTGTACACAATTGTAAAACCTTGTACACACTTGTACAACCTTGTACACACTTGTACACCCTTGTACACACTTGTACACCCTTGTACACACTTGTACAAAATTTTACATTCTTGTACATACTTGTACACCCTTGTAAACACTTGTACAACCTTGTACAAACCTGTACACCCTTGTACACACTTGTACAAGCTTGTACACACTTGCACAAGCTTGTACACACTTGTAGAAGCTTGTACACACTTGTACACCCTTGTACAAACTTGTGCACCCTTGAACACTTTTGTACACCCTTGTACACATTTGTACAACCTTGTACAAACTTAAACACACTTGTACAAACATGTACACACTTGAACAACCTTGTACACACTTGTACAACCTTGTACACACTTGTACAAGCTTGTACACACTTGTACAACCTTGTACACACTTGTACAACCTTGTACACACTTGTACAAGCTTGTACACACTTGTACAACCTTGTACACACTTGTACAACCTTTTACACAATTGTAAAACCTTGTACACACTTGTACATTCTTGTACAAACTTGTACTTACTTGTACAACCTTGTACAAACTTGTACACACTTGTACAAACTTTTACATCCTTGTATACATTTGTACACCCTTGTACACACTTGTACAAACTTGTACAAACCTGTACACCCTTGTACACACTTGTACAAGCTTGTACACGATTGTACACCCTTGTACACACTTGTGCACCCTTGTACACACTTGTACACCCTTGTACACACATGTACAACCTTTTACAAACTTGTACACACTTGTACAAACTTGTATATTCTTGTACATACTTGTACACCCTTGTAAACACTTGTACAAAATTGTACAAACCTGTACACCCTTGTACACACTTGTACAAGCTTGTACACACTTGTACAAGCTTGTACACACATGTACACCCTTGTACAAACTTGTGCACCCTTGTACACTTTTGTACACCCTTGTATACATTTGTACAAACTTGTACAAACTTGTACACACTTGTACAAACTTGTACACACTTGTACAAACTTGTACACCCTTGTACACACTTGTACAACCTTGTACACACTTGTACAACCTTGTACAAACCTGTACACCCTTGTACACACTTGTACAAGCTTGTACACGATTGTACACTCTTGTACACACTTGTGCAACCTTGTACACACTTGTACAACCTTGTACACACTTGTACAACCTTGTACACACTTGTTCAAGCTTGTACACACTTGTACAACCTTGTACACACTTGTACACCCTTGTACACACTTGTACAACCTTTTACAAACTTGTACACACTTGTACAAAATTGTACATTCTTGTACATACTTGTACACCCTTGTACACACTTGTACAACCTTGTACAAACCTGTACACCCTTGTACACACTTGTACAAGCTTGTACACACTTGTACGAGCTTGTACACACTTGTACACCCTTGTACAAACTTGTGCACCCTTGTACACTTTTGTACACCCTTGTACACATTTGTACAACCTTGTACAAACTTGTACACACTTGTACAAACTTGTACACACTTGTACAAACTTGTGTACACTTGTACAACCTTGTACACACTTGTACAACCTTGTACACACTTGTACAACCTTGTACACACTTGTACAACCTCGTACACACTTGTACAACCTTGTACACACTTGTACAACCTTGTACACAATTGTAAAACCTTGTACACACTTTTACAACCTTGTACACACTTGTACACCCTTGTACACACTTGTACAAAATTTTACATTCTTGTACATACTTGTACACCCTTGTACACACTTGTACAACCTTGTACAAACCTGTACACCCTTGTACACACTTGTACAAGCTTGTACACACTTGTACAAGCTTGTACACACTTGTACAAGCTTGTACACACTTGTACACCCTTGTACAAACTTGTACACCCTTGAACACTTTTGTACACCCTTGTATACATTTGTACAACCTTGTACAAACTTAAACACACTTGTACAAACATGTACACACTTGAACAACCTTGTACACACTTGTACAAACCTTGTACACACTTGTACAAGCTTGTACACACTTGTACAACCTTGTACACACTTGTACAACCTTGTACACACTTGTACAAGCTTGTACACACTTGTACAACCTTGTACACACTTGTACAACCTTGTACAAACCTGTACACCCTTGTACACACTTGTACAAGCTTGTACACGATTGTACACCCTTGTACACACTTGTGCACCCTTGTACACACTTGTACACCCTTGTACACACTTGTACAACCTTTTACAAACTTGTACACACTTGTACAAACTTGTACATTCTTGTACATACTTGTACACCCTTGTAAACACTTGTACAACCTTGTACAAACCTGTACACCCTTGTACACACTTGTACAAGCTTGTACACACTTGTACAAACTTGTACACACTTGTACAAACTTGTACACCCTTGTACACACTTGTACAACCTTGTACACACTTGTACAACCTTGTACACACTTGTACAACCTTGTACAAACCTGTACACCCTTGTACACACTTGTACAAGCTTGTACACATTTGTACAACCTTGTACAAACTTAAACACACTTGTACAAACATGTACACACTTGAACAACCTTGTACACACTTGTACAACCTTGTACAAACTTGTGCACCCTTGTACACTTTTGTACACCCTTGTATACATTTGTACAAGCTTGTACACGATTGTACACTCTTGTACACACTTGTGCAACCTTGTACACACTTGTACAACCTTGTACACACTTGTACAACCTTGTACACACTTGTTCAAGCTTGTACACACTTGTACAACCTTGTACACACTTGTACACCCTTGTACACACTTGTACAACCTTTTACAAACTTGTACACACTTGTACAAAATTGTACATTCTTGTACATACTTGTACACCCTTGTACACACTTGTACAAGCTTGTACAAACCTGTACAAGCTTGTACACACTTGTACAAGCTTGTACACACTTGTACACCCTTGTACAAACTTGTGCACCCTTGTACACTTTTGTACACCCTTGTACACATTTGTACAACCTTGTACAAACTTGTACACACTTGTACAAACTTGTACACACTTGTACAAACTTGTGTACACTTGTACAACCTTGTACACACTTGTACAACCTTGTACACACTTGTACAACCTCGTACACACTTGTACAACCTCGTACACACTTGTACAACCTTGTACACACTTGTACAACCTAGTACACAATTGTAAAACCTTGTACACACTTGTACAACCTTGTACACACTTGTACACCCTTGTACACACTTGTACAAAATTTTACATTCTTGTACATACTTGTACACCCTTGTACACACTTGTACAACCTTGTACAAACCTGTACACCCTTGTACACACTTGTACAAGCTTGTACACACTTGTACAAGCTTGTACACACTTGTAGAAGCTTGTACACACTTGTACACCCTTGTACAAACTTGTGCACCCTTGAACACTTTTGTACACCCTTGTACACATTTGTACAACCTTGTACAAACTTAAACACACTTGTACAAACATGTACACACTTGAACAACCTTGTACACACTTGTACAACCTTGTCCACACTTGTACAAGCTTGTACACACTTGTACAAGCTTGTACACACTTGTACAACCTTGTACACACTTGTTCAACCTTGTACACACTTGTACAAGCTTGTACACACTTGTACAACCTTGTACACACTTGTACAACCTTTTACACAATTGTAAAACCTTGTACACACTTGTACATTCTTGTACAAACTTGTACTTACTTGTACAACCTTGTACAAACTTGTACACACTTGTACAAACTTTTACATCCTTGTATACATTTGTACACCCTTGTACACACTTGTACAACCTTGTACAAACCTGTACACCCTTGTACACACTTGTACAAGCTTGTACACGATTGTACACCCTTGTACACACTTGTGCACCCTTGTACACACTTGTACACCCTTGTACACACATGTACAACCTTTTACAAACTTGTACACACTTGTACAAACTTGTACATTCTTGTACATACTTGTACACCCTTGTAAACACTTGTACAAAATTGTACAAACCTGTACACCCTTGTACACACTTGCACAAGCTTGTACACACATGTACACCCTTGTACAAACTTGTGCACCCTTGTACACTTTTGTACACCCTTGTATACATTTGTACAAACTTGTACAAACTTGTACACACTTGTACAAACTTGTACACACTTGTACAAACTTGTACACCCTTGTACACACTTGTACAACCTTGTACACACTTGTACAACCTTGTACAAACCTGTACACCCTTGTACACACTTGTACAAGCTTGTACACGATTGTACACTCTTGTACACACTTGTGCAACCTTGTACACACTTGTACAACCTTGTACACACTTGTACAACCTTGTACACACTTGTTCAAGCTTGTACACACTTGTACAACCTTGTACACACTTGTACACCCTTGTACACACTTGTACAACCTTTTACAAACTTGTACACACTTGTACAAAATTGTACATTCTTGTACATACTTGTACACCCTTGTACACACTTGTACAACCTTGTACAAACCTGTACACCCTTGTACACACTTGTACAAGCTTGTACACACTTGTACAAGCTTGTACACACTTGTACACCCTTGTACAAACTTGTGCACCCTTGTACACTTTTGTACACCCTTGTACACATTTGTTCAACCTTGTACAAACTTGTACACACTTGTACAAACTTGTACACACTTGTACAAACTTGTGTACACTTGTACAACCTTGTACACACTTGTACAACCTTGTACACACTTGTACAACCTTGTACACACTTGTACAACCTCGTACACACTTGTACAACCTTGTACACACTTGTACAACCTTGTACACAATTGTAAAACCTTGTACACACTTTTACAACCTTGTACACACTTGTACACCCTTGTACACACTTGTACAAAATTTTACATTCTTGTACATACTTGTACACCCTTGTACACACTTGTACAACCTTGTACAAACCTGTACACCCTTGTACACACTTGTACAAGCTTGTACACACTTGTACAAGCTTGTACACACTTGTACAAGCTTGTACACACTTGTACACCCTTGTACAAACTTGTGCACCCTTGAACACTTTTGTACACCCTTGTACACATTTGTACAACCTTGTACAAACTTAAACACACTTGTACAAACATGTACACACTTGAACAACCTTGTACACACTTGTACAAACCTTGTACACACTTGTACAAGCTTGTACACACTTGTACAACCTTGTACACACTTGTACAACCTTGTACACACTTGTACAAGCTTGTACACACTTGTACAACCTTGTACACACTTGTACAACCTTGTACAAACCTGTACACCCTTGTACACACTTGTACAAGCTTGTACACGATTGTACACCCTTGTACACACTTGTGCACCCTTGTACACACTTGTACACCCTTGTACACACTTGTACAACCTTTTACAAACTTGTACACACTTGTACAAACTTGTACATTCTTGTACATACTTGTACACCCTTGTAAACACTTGTACAACCTTGTACAAACCTGTACACCCTTGTACACACTTGTACAAGCTTGTACAGACTTTTACAAACTTGTACACACTTGTACAAACTTGTACACCCTTGTACACACTTGTACAACCTTGTAGACACTTGTACAACCTTGTACACACTTGTACAACCTTGTACAAACCTGTACACCCTTGTACACACTTGTACAAGCTTGTACACGATTGTACACTCTTGTACACACTTGTGCAACCTTGTACACACTTGTACAACCTTGTACACACTTGTACAACCTTGTACACACTTGTTCAAGCTTGTACACACTTGTACAACCTTGTACACACTTGTACACCCTTGTACACACTTGTACAACCTTTTACAAACTTGTACACACTTGTACAAAATTGTACATTCTTGTACATACTTGTACACCCTTGTACACACTTGTACACCCTTGTACAAACTTGTGCACCCTTGTACACTTTTGTACACCCTTGTACACATTTGTACAAACTTGTACAAACTTGTTCACACTTGTACAAACTTGTACACACTTGTACAAACTTGTGTACACTTGTACAACCTTGTACACACTTGTACAACCTTGTACACACTTGTACAACCTTGTACACACTTGTACAACCTTGTACACAATTGTAAAACCTTGTACACACGTGTACAACCTTGTACAAACTTGTACACACTTGTACAACCTTGTACACACTTGTACAACATTGTACACACTTGTACAACCTCGTACACATTTGTACAACCTTGTACAAACTTAAACACACTTGTACAAACATGTACACACTTGAACAACCTTGTACACACTTGTACAACCTTGTACACACTTGTACAAGCTAGTATACACTTGTACAACCTTGTACACACTTGTACAACCTTGTACACACTTGTACAAGCTTGTACACACTTGTACAACCTTGTACACACATGTACAACCTTTTACACAATTGTAAAACCTTGTACACACTTGTACATTCTTGTACAAACTTGTACTTACTTGTACAACCTTGTACAAACTTGTACACACTTGTAAAAACTTTTACATCCTTGTATACATTTGTACACCCTTGTACACACTTGTACAACCTTGTACAAACCTGTACACCCTTGTACACACTTGTACAAGCTTGTACACGATTGTACACCCTTGTACACACTTGTGCACCCTTGTACACACTTGTACACCCTTGTACACACATGTACAACCCTTTACAAACTTGTACACACTTGTACAAACTTGTACATTCTTGTACATACTTGTACACCCTTGTAAACACTTGTACAAAATTGTACAAACCTGTACACCCTTGTACACACTTGTACAAGCTTGTACATACTTGTACAAGCTTGTACACACTTGTACACCCTTGTACAAACTTGTGCACCCTTGTACACTTTTGTACACCCTTGTATACATTTGTACAAACTTGTACAAACTTGTACACACTTGTACAAACTTGTACACACTTGTACAAACTTGTACACCCTTGTACACACTTGTACAACCTTGTACACACTTGTACAACCTTGTACAAACCTGTACACCCTTGTACACACTTGTACAAGCTTTTACACGATTGTACACTCTTGTACACACTTGTGCAACCTTGTACACACTTGTACAACCTTGTACACACTTGTACAACCTTGTACACACTTGTTCGAGCTTGTACACACTTGTACAACCTTGTACACACTTGTACACCCTTGTACACACTTGTACAACCTTTTACAAACTTGTACACACTTGTACAAAATTGTACATTCTTGTACATACTTGTACACCCTTGTACACACTTGTACAACCTTGTACAAACCTGTACACCCTTGTACACACTTGTACAAGCTTGTACACACTTGTACAAGCTTGTACACACTTGTACACCCTTGTACAAACTTGTGCACCCTTGTACACTTTTGTACACCCTTGTACACATTTGTACAACCTTGTACAAACTTGTACACACTTGTACAAACTTGTACACACTTGTACAACTTGAAGGGATGTCTTAATATTTAGAGGGATGTCTTGTTATTTAGAGGGATGTCTTGTTATTTAGAGGGATGTCTTGTTATTTAGAGGGATGTCTTGTTTTTTAAAGGGTTGTCTTAATATTTAGAGGGATGTCTTGTTATTTAGAGGGATGTCTTAATATTTAGAGGGATGTCTTGTTATTTGGAGGGATGTCTTAATATTTAGAGGGATGTCTTGTTATTTAGAGGGATGTCTTGTTATTTAGAGAGATGTCTTGTTATTTAAAGGGATGTCTTAATATTTAGAGGGATGTCTTGTTATTTAGAGGGATGTCTTAATATTTAGAGGGATGTCTTGTTATTTGAAGGGATGTCTTAATATTTAGAGGGATGTCTTGTTATTTAGAGGGATGTCTTGTTATTTAGAGGGATGTCTTGTTTTTTAAAGGGTTGTCTTGTTATTTGGAGCGATGTCTTAATATTTAGAGGGATGTCTTGGTATTTAGAGGGATGTCTTGTTATTTAGAGGGATGTCTTGTTATTTAGAGGGATGTCTTCTTATTTGGAGGGAAGTCTTGTTATTTGGAGGAATGTCTTGTTATTTAGAGGGATATCTTGTTATTTGTAGGGATGTCTTGTTATTTAGAGGGATGTCTTGCTATTTAGAGGGATGTCTTTTTATTTGGAGGGATGTCTTGTTATTTAGAGGGATGTCTTGTTATTTAGAGGAATGTCTTGTTATTTAAAAGGGATGTCTTGTTATTTAGAGGGACGTCTTGTTATTTAGTGGGATGTCTTGTTATTTAGAGGGATGTCTTGTTATTTAGAGAGATGTCTTGTTATTTAAAGGGATGTCTTAATATTTAGAGGGATGTCTTGTTATTTAGAGGGATGTCTTAATATTTAGAGGGATGTCTTGTTATTTGGAGGGATGTCTTAATATTTAGAGGGATGTCTTGTTATTTAGAGGGATGTCTTGTTATTTAGAGGGATGTCTTGTTTTTTAAAGGGTTTTCTTGTTATTTGGAGGGATGTCTTAATATTTAGAGGGATGTCTTGGTATTTGGAGGGATGTCTTGTTATTTAGAGGGATGTCTTAATATTTAGCGGAATGTCTAGTTTATTAGAGGGATGTCTTGTTATTTAGAGGGATGTCTTGTTATTTAGAGGGATGTCTTAATATTTGGAGGGATGTCTTGTTATTTAGAGGGATGTCTTAATATTTAGAGGGATGTCTTGTTTTTTAGTGGGATGTCTTGTTATTTAGAGGGATGTCTTGTTATTTAGAGGGTTTTTTTGTTTTTTAGAGGGTTGTCTTGTTATTTGGAGGGATGTCTTGTTATTTAGATTGATGTCTTAATATTTAGAGGGATGTCTTGTTTTTTAGAGGGATGTCTTGTTATTTAGAGGGATGTCTTGTTATTTAGAGGGATGTCTTGTTATTTAGAGGGATGTCTTGTTATTTAGAGGGATGTCTTGTTATTTGAAGGGATGTCTTAATATTTAGAGAGATGTCTTGTTATTTAGAGGGATGTCTTGTTATTTAGAGGGATGTCTTCATATTTGGAGGGATGTCTTCATATTTGGAGGGATGTCTTGTTATTTAGAGGGATGTCTTGTTATTTGGAGGGATGCTTGTTATTAAGAGGGATGTCTTATAATTTAGAGGGATGTCTTGTTATTTGGAGGTATGTCTTGTTATTTAGAGGGATGTCTTGTTATTTAGAGGGATGTCTTGGTATTTGGAGGGATGTCTAGTTATTTAGAGGGATGTCTTTTTATTTAGAGGGATGTCTTGTTATTTAGAGGGATGTCTTGGTATTTGGAAGGATGTCTAGTTATTTAGAGGGATGTCTTTTTATTTAGAGGGATGTCTTGTTATTTAGAGGGATGTCTTGTTATTTAGAGGGATGTCTTGTTATTTGAAGGGATGTCTTAATATTTAGAGGGATGTCTTGCTATTTTGAGGGATTTCTTGTTATTTGGAGGGATGTCTTGTTATTTAGAGGGATGTCTTGTTATTTAGAGGAATGTCTTGTTATTTAAAAGGGATGTCTTGTTATTTAGAGGGATGTCTTGTTATTTAGTGGGATGTCTTGTTATTTAGAGGGATGTCTTGTTATTTAGAGAGATGTCTTGTTATTTAAAGGGATGTCTTAATATTTAGAGGGATGTCTTGTTATTTAGAGGGATGTCTTAATATTTAGAGGGATGTCTTGTTATTTGGAGGGATGTCTTAATATTTAGAGGGATGTCTTGTTATTTAGAGGGATGTCTTGTTATTTAGAGAGATGTCTTGTTATTTAAAGGGATGTCTTAATATTTAGAGGGATGTCTTGTTATTTAGAGGGATGTCTTAATATTTAGAGGGATGTCTTGTTATTTGAAGGGATGTCTTAATATTTAGAGGGATGTCTTGTTATTTAGAGGGATGTCTTGTTATTTAGAGGGATGTCTTGTTTTTTAAAGGGTTGTCTTGTTATTTGGAGGGATGTCTTGGTATTTAGAGGGATGTCTTGTTATTTAGAGGGATGTCTTGTTATTTAGAAGGATGTCTTCTTATTTGGAGGGAAGTCTTGTTATTTGGAGGAATGTCTTGTTATTTAGAGGGATATCTTGTTATTTGGAGGGAAGTCTTGTTATTTAGAGGGATGTCTTGCTATTTAGAGGGATGTCTTTTTATTTGGAGGGATGTCTTGTTATTTAGAGGGATGTCTTGTTATTTAGAGGAATGTCTTGTTATTTAAAAGGGATGTCTTGTTATTTAGAGGGACGTCTTGTTATTTAGTGGGATGTCTTGTTATTTAGAGGGATGTCTTGTTATTTAGAGGGATGTCTTGTTATTTAAAGGGATGTCTTAATATTTAGAGGGATGTCTTGTTATTTAGAGGGATGTCTTAATATTTAGAGGGATGTCTTGTTATTTGGAGGGATGTCTTAATATTTAGAGGGATGTCTTGTTATTTAGAGGGATGTCTTGTTATTTAGAGGGATGTCTTGTTTTTTAAAGGGTTTTCTTGTTATTTGGAGGGATGTCTTAATATTTAGAGGGATGTCTTGGTATTTGGAGGGATGTCTTGTTATTTAGAGGGATGTCTTAATATTTAGCGGAATATCTAGTTTATTAGAGGGATGTCTTGTTATTTAGAGGGATGTCTTGTTATTTAGAGGGATGTCTTGTTATTTAAAGGGATGTCTTAATATTTGGAGGGATGTCTTGTTATTTAGAGGGATGTCTTAATATTTAGAGGGATGTCTTGTTTTTTAGTGGGATGTCTTGTTATTTAGAGGGATGTCTTGTTATTTGGAGAGATGTCTTTTTATTTAGAGGGATGTCTTGTTTTTTAGAGGGTTGTCTTGTTATTTAGAGGGATGTCTTGTTTTTTCGAGGGTTGTCTTGTAATTTAGATGGGATGTCTTGTTATTTAGAGGGATGTCTTAATATTTAGCGGAATGTCTTGTTTATTAGAGGGATGTCTTGCTATTTAGAGGGATGTCTTTTTATTTGGAGGGATGTCTTGTTATTTAGAGGGATGTCTTGTTATTTAGAGGAATGTCTTGTTATTTAAAAGGGATGTCTTGTTATTTAGTGGGATGTCTTGTTATTTAGTGGGATGTCTTGTTATTTAGAGGAATGTCTTGTTATTTAAAAGGGATGTCTTGTTATTTAGAGGGATGTCTTGTTATTTAGTGGGATGTCTTGTTATTTAGAGGGATGTCTTTTTATTTGGAGGGATGTCTTGTTATTTAGAGGGATGTCTTGTTATTTAGAGGAATGTCTTGTTATTTAAAAGGGATGTCTTGTTATTTAGAGGGATGTCTTGTTATTTAGTGGGATGTCTTGTTATTTAGAGGGATGTCTTGTTATTTAGAGAGATGTCTTGTTATTTAAAGGGATGTCTTAATATTTAGAGGGATGTCTTGTTATTTAGAGGGATGTCTTAATATTTAGAGGGATGTCTTGTTATTTGAAGGGATGTCTTAATATTTAGAGGGATGTCTTGTTATTTAGAGGGATGTCTTGTTATTTAGAGGGATGTCTTGTTTTTTAAAGGGTTGTCTTGTTATTTGGAGGGATGTCTTAATATTTCGAGGGATGTCTTGGTATTTAGAGGGATGTCTTGTTATTTAGAGGGATGTCTTAATATTTAGCGGAATGTCTAGTTTATTAGAGGGATGTCTTGTTATTTAGAGGGATGTCTTGTTATTTAGAGGGATTTCTTGTTTTTTAGAGGGTTGTCTTGTTATTTGGAGGGATGTCTTGTTTTTTAGAGGGTTGTGTTGTAATTTAGATGGGATGTCTTGTTATTTAGAGGGATGTCTTGTTATTTACAGGTATGTCTTGTTATTTAGAGGGATGTCTTAATATTTAGAGGAATGTCTTGTTATATAGATGGATGTCTTGTTATTTAGAGGGATGTCTTGATATTTAGAGGGATGTCTTGTTTTTTAGAGAGATGTCTTGTTATTTAGAGGTTTTTTTTGTTTTTTAGAGGGTTGTCTTGTTATTTGGAGGGATGTCTTGTTATTTAGATTGATGTCTTAATATTTAGAGGGATGTCTTGTTTTTTAGAGGGATGTCTTGTTATTTAGAGGGATGTCTTGTTATTTAGAGGGATGTCTTGTTATTTAGAGGGATGTCTTGTAATTTAGAGGGATGTCTTGTTATTTAGAGGGATGTCTTGTTATTTAGAGGGATGTCTTGTTATTTGAAGGGATGTCTTAATATTTAGAGAGATGTCTTGTTATTTAGAGGGATGTCTTGTTATTTAGAGGGATGTCTTGTTATTTAGAGGGATGTCTTCATATTTGGAGGGATGTCTTGTTATTTAGAGGGATGTCTTGTTATTTAGAGGGATGTCTTAATATTTAGAGGGATGTCTTGGTATTTGGAGGGATGTCTTGTTATTTAGAGGGATGTCTTAATATTTAGCGGAATATCTAGTTTATTAGAGGGATGTCTTGTTATTTAGAGGGATGTCTTGTTATTTAGAGGGATGTCTTGTTATTTAAAGGGATGTCTTAATATTTGGAGGGATGTCTTGTTATTTAGAGGGATGTCTTAATATTTAGAGGGATGTCTTGTTTTTTAGTGGGATGTCTTGTTATTTAGAGGGATGTCTTGTTATTTGGAGAGATGTCTTTTTATTTAGAGGGATGTCTTGTTTTTTAGAGGGTTGTCTTGTTATTTAGAGGGATGTCTTGTTTTTTTCGAGTATTGTCTTGTAATTTAGATGGGATGTCTTGTTATTTAGAGGGATGTCTTAATATTTAGCGGAATGTCTTGTTTATTAGAGGGATGTCTTGCTATTTAGAGGGATGTCTTTTTATTTGGAGGGATGTCTTGTTATTTAGAGGGATGTCTTGTTATTTAGAGGAATGTCTTGTTATTTAAAAGGGATGTCTTGTTATTTAGTGGGATGTCTTGTTATTTAGTGGGATGTCTTGTTATTTAGAGGAATGTCTTGTTATTTAAAAGGGATGTCTTGTTATTTAGAGGGATGTCTTGTTATTTAGTGGGATGTCTTGTTATTTAGAGGGATGTCTTTTTATTTGGAGGGATGTCTTGTTATTTAGAGGGATGTCTTGTTATTTAGAGGAATGTCTTGTTATTTAAAAGGGATGTCTTGTTATTTAGAGGGATGTCTTGTTATTTAGTGGGATGTCTTGTTATTTAGAGGGATGTCTTGTTATTTAGAGAGATGTCTTGTTATTTAAAGGGATGTCTTAATATTTAGAGGGATGTCTTGTTATTTAGAGGGATGTCTTAATATTTAGAGGGATGTCTTGTTATTTGAAGGGATGTCTTAATATTTAGAGGGATGTCTTGTTATTTAGAGGGATGTCTTGTTATTTAGAGGGATGTCTTGTTTTTTAAAGGGTTGTCTTGTTATTTGGAGGGATGTCTTAATATTTCGAGGGATGTCTTGGTATTTAGAGGGATGTCTTGTTATTTAGAGGGATGTCTTAATATTTAGCGGAATGTCTAGTTTATTAGAGGGATGTCTTGTTATTTAGAGGGATGTCTTGTTATTTAGAGGGATTTCTTGTTTTTTAGAGGGTTGTCTTGTTATTTGGAGGGATGTCTTGTTTTTTAGAGGGTTGTGTTGTAATTTAGATGGGATGTCTTGTTATTTAGAGGGGATGTCTTGTTATTTACAGGTATGTCTTGTTATTTAGAGGGATGTCTTAATATTTAGAGGAATGTCTTGTTATATAGATGGATGTCTTGTTATTTAGAGGGATGTCTTGATATTTAGAGGGATGTCTTGTTTTTTAGAGAGATGTCTTGTTATTTAGAGGTTTTTTTTGTTTTTTAGAGGGTTGTCTTGTTATTTGGAGGGATGTCTTGTTATTTAGATTGATGTCTTAATATTTAGAGGGATGTCTTGTTTTTTAGAGGGATGTCTTGTTATTTAGAGGGATGTCTTGTTATTTAGAGGGATGTCTTGTTATTTAGAGGGATGTCTTGTAATTTAGAGGGATGTCTTGTTATTTAGAGCGATGTCTTGTTATTTAGAGGGATGTCTTGTTATTTGAAGGGATGTCTTAATATTTAGAGAGATGTCTTGTTATTTAGAGGGATGTCTTGTTATTTAGAGGGATGTCTTGTTATTTAGAGGGATGTCTTCATATTTGGAGGGATGTCTTGTTATTTAGAGGGATGTCTTGTTATTTAGAGGGATGTCTTAATATTTAGCGGAATGTCTAGTTTATTAGAGGGATGTCTTGTTATTTAGAGGGATGTCTTGTTATTTAGAGGGATGTCTTAATATTTGGAGGGATGTCTTGTTATTTAGAGGGATGTCTTAATATTTAGAGGGATGTCTTGTTTTTTAGTGGGATGTCTTGTTATTTAGAGGGATGTCTTGTTATTTGGAGAGATGTCTTTTTATTTAGAGGGATGTCTTGTTTTTTAGAGGGTTGTCTTGTTATTTGGAGGGATGTCTTGTTTTTTAGAGGGTTGTCTTGGTATTTAGAGGGATGTCTTGTTATTTAGAGGGATGTCTTGTTATTTAGAGGGATGTCTTCTTATTTGGAGGGAAGTCTTGTTATTTGGAGGAATGTCTTGTTATTTAGAGGGATATCTTGTTATTTGGAGGGATGTCTTGTTATTTAGAGGGATGTCTTGCTATTTAGAGGGATGTCTTTTTATTTGGAGGGATGTCTTGTTATTTAGAGGGATGTCTTGTTATTTAGAGGAATGTCTTGTTATTTAAAAGGGATGTCTTGTTATTTAGAGGGACGTCTTGTTATTTAGTGTTATGTATTGTTATTTAGAGGGATGTCTTGTTATTTAGAGAGATGTCTTGTTATTTAAAGGGATGTCTTAATATTTAGAGGGATGTCTTGTTATTTAGAGGGATGTCTTAATATTTAGAGGGATGTCTTGTTATTTGGAGGGATGTCTTAATATTTAGAGGGATGTCTTGTTATTTAGAGAGATGTCTTGTTATTTAGAGGGATGTCTTGTTTTTTAAAGGGTTGTCTTGTTATTTGGAGGGATGTCTTAATATTTAGAGGGATGTCTTGGTATTTGGAGGGATGTCTTGTTATTTAGAGGGATGTCTTAATATTTAGCGGAATGTCTAGTTTATTAGAGGGATGTCTTGTTATTTAGAGGGATGTCTTTTTATTTGGAGGGATGTCTTGTTATTTAGAGGGATGTCTTGTTATTTAGAGGAATGTCTTGTTATTTAAAAGGGATGTCTTGTTATTTAGAGGGATGTCTTGTTATTTAGTGGGATGTCTTGTTATTTAGAGGGATGTCTTGTTATTTAGAGAGATGTCTTGTTATTTAAAGGGATGTCTTAATATTTAGAGGGATGTCTTGTTATTTAGAGGGATGTCTTAATATTTAGAGGGATGTCTTGTTATTTGAAGGGATGTCTTAATATTTAGAGGGATGTCTTGTTATTTAGAGGGATGTCTTGTTATTTAGAGGGATGTCTTGTTTTTTAAAGGGTTGTCTTGTTATTTGGAGGGATGTCTTAATATTTAGAGGGATGTCTTGGTATTTAGAGGGATGTCTTGTTATTTAGAGGGATGTCTTAATATTTAGCGGAATGTCTAGTTTATTAGAGGGATGTCTTGTTATTTAGAGGGATGTCTTGTTATTTAGAGGGATGTCTTGTTTTTTAGAGGGTTGTCTTGTTATTTGGAGGGATGTCTTGTTTTTTAGAGGGTTGTGTTGTAATTTAGATGGGATGTCTTGTTATTTAGAGGGATGTCTTGTTATTTACAGGTATGTCTTGTTATTTAGAGGGATGTCTTAATATTTAGAGGAATGTCTTGTTATATAGATGGATGTCTTGTTATTTAGAGGGATGTCTTGATATTTAGAGGGATGTCTTGTTTTTTAGAGCGATGTCTTGTTATTTAGAGGTTTTTTTTGTTTTTTAGAGGGTTGTCTTGTTATTTGGAGGGATGTCTTGTTATTTAGATTGATGTCTTAATATTTAGAGGGATGTCTTGTTTTTTAGAGGGATGTCTTGTTATTTAGAGGGATGTCTTGTTATTTAGAGGGATGTCTTGTTATTTAGAGGGATGTCTTGTTATTTAGAGGGATGTCTTGTTATTTGAAGGGATGTCTTAATATTTAGAGAGATGTCTTGTTATTTAGAGGGATGTCTTGTTATTTAGAGGGATGTCTTGTTATTTAGAGGGATGTCTTCATATTTGGAGGGATGTCTTGTTATTTGGAGGGATGTCTTGTTATTTAGAGGGATGTCTTGTTATTTAGAGGGATGTCTTAATATTTAGCGGAATGTCTAGTTTATAAGAGGGATGTCTTGTTATTTAGAGGGATGTCTTGTTATTTAGAGGGATGTCTTAATATTTGGAGGGATGTCTTGTTATTTAGAGGGATGTCTTAATATTTAGAGGGATGTCTTGTTATTTAGTGGGATGTCTTGTTAATTAGAGGGATGTCTTGTTATTTGGAGAGATGTCTTTTTATTTAGAGGGATGTCTTGTTTTTTAGAGGGTTGTCTTGTTATTTGGAGGGATGTCTTGTTTTTTAGAGGGTTGTCTTGGTATTTAGAGGGATGTCTTGTTATTTAGAGGGATGTCTTGTTATTTAGAGGGATGTCTTCTTATTTGGAGGGAAGTCTTGTTATTTGGAGGAATGTCTTGTTATTTAGAGGGATACCTTGTTATTTGGAGGGATGTCTTGTTATTTAGAGGGATGTCTTGCTATTTAGAGGGATGTCTTTTTATTTGGAGGGATGTCTTGTTATTTAGAGGGATGTCTTGTTATTTAGAGGAATGTCTTGTTATTTAAAAGGGATGTCTTGTTATTTAGAGGGACGTCTTGTTATTTAGTGGGATGTCTTGTTATTTAAAGGGATGTCTTAATATTTAGAGGGATGTCTTGTTATTTAGAGGGATGTCTTAATATTTAGAGGGATGTCTTGTTATTTGGAGGGATGTCTTAATATTTAGAGGGATGTCTTGTTATTTAGAGAGATGTCTTGTTATTTAGAGGGATGTCTTGTTTTTTAAAGGGTTGTCTTGTTATTTGGAGGGATGTCTTAATATTTAGAGGGATGTCTTGGTATTTGGAGGGATGTCTTGTTATTTAGAGGGATGTCTTAATATTTAGCGGAATGTCTAGTTTATTAGAGGGATATCTTGTTATTTAGAGGGATGTCTTGTTATTTAGAGGGATGTCTTAATATTTGGAGGGATGTCTTGTTATTTAGAGGGATGTCTTATTTGTACAACCTTGTACAAACTTGTACACACTTGTACAAACTTGTACACACTTGTACAACCTTGTACACACTTGTACAACCTTGTACACACTTGTACAACCTCGTACACACTTGTACAACCTTGTACACACTTGTACAACCTTGTACACAATTGTAAAACCTTGTACACACTTGTACAACCTTGTACACACTTGTACACCCTTGTACACACTTGTACAAAATTTTACATTCTTGTACATACTTGTACACCCTTGTACACACTTGTACAACCTTGTACAAACCTGTACACCCTTGTACACACTTGTACAAGCTTGTACACACTTGTACAAGCTTGTACACACTTGTACAAGCTTGTACACACTTGTACACCCTTGTACAAACTTGTGCACCCTTGAACACTTTTGTACACCCTTGTACACATTTGTACAACCTTGTACAAACTTAAACACACTTGTACAAACATGTACACACTTGAACAACCTTGTACACACTTGTACAACCTTGTACACACTTGTACAAGCTTGTATACACTTGTACAACCTTGTACACACTTGTACAACCTTGTACACACTTGTACAAGCTTGTACACACTTGTACAACCTTGTACACACTTGTACAACCTTTTACACAATTGTAAAACCTTGTACACACTTGTACATTCTTGTACAAACTTGTACTTACTTGTACAACCTTGTACAAACTTGTACACACTTGTACAAACTTTTACATCCTTGTATACATTTGTACACCCTTGTACACACTTGTACAACCTTGTACAAACCTGTACACCCTTGTACACACTTGTACAAGCTTGTACACGATTGTACACCCTTGTACACACTTGTGCACCCTTGTACACACTTGTACACCCTTGTACACACATGTACAACCTTTTACAAACTTGTACACACTTGTACAAACTTGTACATTCTTGTACATACTTGTACACCCTTGTAAACACTTGTACAAAATTGTACAAACCTGTACACCCTTGTACACACTTGTACAAGCTTGTGCACACTTGTACACCCTTGTACAAACTTGTGCACCCTTGTACACTTTTGTACACCCTTGTATACATTTGTACAAACTTGTACAAACTTGTACACACTTGTACAAACTTGTACACACTTGTACAAACTTGTACACCCTTGTACACACTTGTACAACCTTGTACACACTTGTACAACCTTGTACAAACCTGTACACCCTTGTACACACTTGTACAAGCTTGTACACGATTGTACACTCTTGTACACACTTGTGCAACCTTGTACAACCTTGTACACACTTGTACAACCTTGTACACACTTGTTCAAGCTTGTACACACTTGTACAACCTTGTACACACTTGTACACCCTTGTACACACTTGTACAACCTTTTACAAACTTGTACACACTTGTACAAAATTGTACATTCTTGTACATACTTGTACACCCTTGTACACACTTGTACAACCTTGTACAAACCTGTACACCCTTGTACACACTTGTACAAGCTTGTACACACTTGTACAAGCTTGTACACACTTGTACACCCTTGTACAAACTTGTGCACCCTTGTACACTTTTGTACACCCTTGTACACATTTGTACAACCTTGTACAAACTTGTACACACTTGTACAAACTTATACACACTTGTACAAACTTGTGTACACTTGTACAACCTTGTACACACTTGTACAACCTTGTACACACTTGTACAACCTCGTACACACTTGTACAACCTCGTACACACTTGTACAACCTTGTACACACTTGTACAACCTTGTACACAATTGTAAAACCTTGTACACACTTGTACAACCTTGTACACACTTGTACACCCTTTTACACACTTGTACAAAATTTTACATTCTTGTACATACTTGTACACCCTTGTACACACTTGTACAACCTTATACAAACCTGTACACCCTTGTACACACTTGTACAAGCTTGTACACACTTGTACACCCTTGTACAAACTTGTGCACCCTTGAAAACTTTTGTACACCCTTGTACACATTTGTACAACCTTGTACAAACTTAAACACACTTGTACAAACTTAAACACACTTGTACAAACATGTACACACTTGAACAACCTTGTACACACTTGTACAACCTTGTACACACTTGTACAAGCTTGTACACACTTGTACAACCTTGTACACACTTGTACAACCTTGTACACACTTGTACAAGCTTGTACACACTTGTACAACCTTGTACACACTTGTACAACCTTTTACACAATTGTAAAACCTTGTACACACTTGTACATTCTTGTACAAACTTGTACTTACTTGTACAACCTTGTACAAACTTGTACACACTTGTACAAACTTTTACATCCTTGTATACATTTGTACACCCTTGTACACACTTGTACAACCTTGTACAAACCTGTACACCCTTGTACACACTTGTACAAGCTTGTACACGATTGTACACCCTTGTACACACTTGTGCACCCTTGTACACACTTGTACACCCTTGTACACACATGTACAACCTTTTACAAACTTGTACACACTTGTACAAACTTGTACATTCTTGTACATACTTGTACACCCTTGTAAACACTTGTACAAAATTGTACAAACCTGTACACCCTTGTACAAACTTGTGCACCCTTGTACACTTTTGTACACCCTTGTATACATTTGTACAAACTTGTACAAACTTGTACACACTTGTACAAACTTGTACACACTTGTACAAACTTGTACACCCTTGTACACACTTGTACAACCTTGTACACACTTGTACAACCTTGTACAAACCTGTACAATCTTGTACACACTTGTACAAGCTTGTACACGATTGTACACTCTTGTACACACTTGTGCAACCTTGTACACACTTGTACAACCTTGTACACACTTGTACAACCTTGTACACACTTGTTCAAGCTTGTACACACTTGTACAACCTTGTACACACTTGTACACCCTTGTACACACTTGTACAACCTTTTACAATCTTGTACACACTTGTACAAAATTGTACATTCTTGTACATACTTGTACACCCTTGTACACACTTGTACAACCTTGTACAAACCTGTACACCCTTGTACACACTTGTACAAGCTTGTACACACTTGTACAAGCTTGTACACACTTGTACAAGCTTGTACACACTTGTACACCCTTGTACAAACTTGTGCACCCTTGTACACTTTTGTACACCCTTGTACACATTTGTACAACCTTGTACAAACTTGTACACACTTGTACAAACTTGTACACACTTGTACAAACTTGTGTACACTTGTACAACCTTGTACACACTTGTACAACCTTGTACACACTTGTACAACCTTGTACACACTTGTACAACCTCGTACACACTTGTACAACCTTGTACACACTTGTACAAACTTGTACACAATTGTAAAACCTTGTACACACTTGTACAACCTTGTACACACTTGTACAACCTTGTACACAATTGTACAACCTCGTACACACTTGTACAACCTTGTACACACTTGTACAACCTTGTACACAATTGTAAAACCTTGTACACACTTGTACAACCTTGTACACACTTGTACACCCTTGTACACACTTGTACAACCTTTTACAAACTTGTACACACTTGTACAAAATTGTACATTCTTGTACATAATTGTACACCCTTGTACACACTTGTACAACCTTGTACAAACCTGTACACCCTTGTACACACTTGTACAAGCTTGTACACACTTGTACAAGCTTGTACACACTTGTACACCCTTGTACAAACTTGTGCACCCTTGTACACTTTTGTACACCCTTGTACACATTTGTACAACCTTGTACAAACTTGTACACACTTGTACAAACTTGTACACACTTGTACAAACTTGTGTACACTTGTACAACCTTGTACACACTTGTACAACCTTGTACACACTTGTACAACCTTGTACACACTTGTACAACCTCGTACACACTTGTACAACCTTGTACACACTTGTACAACCTTGTACACAATTGTAAAACCTTGTACACACTTGTACAACCTTGTACACACTTGTACACCCTTGTACACACTTGTACAAAATTTTACATTCTTGTACATACTTGTACACCCTTGTACACACTTGTACAACCTTATACAAACCTGTACACCCTTGTACACACTTGTACAAGCTTGTACACACTTGTACAAGCTTGTACACACTTGTACAAGCTTGTACACACTTGTACAAGCTTGTACACACTTGTACACCCTTGTACAAACTTGTGCACCCTTGAACACTTTTGTACACCCTTGTACACATTTGTACAACCTTGTACAAACTTAAACACACTTGTACAAACTTAAACACACTTGTACAAACATGTACACACTTGAACAACCTTGTACACACTTGTACAACCTTGTACACACTTGTACAAGCTTGTACACACTTGTACAACCTTGTACACACTTGTACAACCTTGTACACACTTGTACAAGCTTGTACACACTTGTACAACCTTGTACACACTTGTACAACCTTTTACACAATTGTAAAACCTTGTACACACTTGTACATTCTTGTACAAACTTGTACTTACTTGTACAACCTTGTACAAACTTGTACACACTTGTACAAACTTTTACATCCTTGTATACATTTGTACACCCTTGTACACACTTGTACAACCTTGTACAAACCTGTACACCCTTGTACACACTTGTACAAGCTTGTACACGATTGTACACCCTTGTACACACTTGTGCACCCTTGTACACACTTGTACACCCTTGTACACACATGTACAACCTTTTACAAACTTGTACACACTTGTACAAACTTGTACACACTTGTACAAACTTGTACACCCTTGTACACACTTGTACAACCTTGTACACACTTGTACAACCTTGTACAAACCTGTACACCCTTGTACACACTTGTACAAGCTTGTACACGATTTTACACTCTTGTACACACTTGTGCAACCTTGTACACACTTGTACAACCTTGTACACACTTGTACAACCTTGTACACACTTGTTCAAGCTTGTACACACTTGTACAACCTTGTACACACTTGTACACCCTTGTACACACTTGTACAACCTTTTACAAACTTGTACACACTTGTACAAAATTGTACATTCTTGTACATACTTGTACACCCTTGTACACACTTGTACAACCTTGTACAAACCTGTACACCCTTGTACACACTTGTACAAGCTTGTACACACTTGTACAAACTTGTACACACTTGTACAAGCTTGTACACACTTGTACACCCTTGTACAAACTTGTGCACCCTTGTACACTTTTGTACACCCTTGTACACATTTGTACAACCTTGTACAAACTTGTACACACTTGTACAAACTTGTACACACTTGTACAAACTTGTGAACACTTGTACAACCTTGTACACACTTGTACAACCTTGTACACACTTGTACAACCTTGTACACACTTGTACAACCTCGTACACACTTGTACAACCTTGTACACACTTGTACAACCTTGTACACAATTGTAAAACCTTGTACACACTTGTACAACCTTGTACACACTTGTACAACCTTGTACACACTTGTACAACCTCGTACACACTTGTACAACCTTCTACACACTTGTACAACCTTGTACACAATTGTAAAACATTGTTCACACTTGTACAACCTTGTACACACTTGTACACCCTTGTACACACTTGTACAAAATTTTACATTCTTGTACATACTTGTACACCCTTGTACACACTTGTACAACCTTGTACAAACCTGTACACCCTTGTACACACTTGTACAAGCTTGTACACACTTGTACAAGCTTGTACACACTTGTACACCCTTGTACAAACTTGTGCACCCTTGAACACTTTTGTACACCCTTGTACACATTTGTACAACCTTGTACAAACTTAAACACACTTGTACAAACATGTACACACTTGAACAACCTTGTACACACTTGTACAACCTTGTACACACTTGTACAAGCTTGTACACACTTGTACAACCTTGTACACACTTGTACAACCTTGTACACACTTGTACAAGCTTGTACACACTTGTACAACCTTGTACACACTTGTACAACCTTTTACACAATTGTAAAACCTTGTACACACTTGTACATTCTTGTACAAACTTGTACTTACTTGTACAACCTTGTACTTACTTGTACAACCTTGTACAAACTTGTACACACTTGTACAAACTTTTACATCCTTGTATACATTTGTACACCCTTGTACACACTTGTACAACCTTGTACAAACCTGTACACCCTTGTACACACTTGTACAAGCTTGTACACGATTGTACACCGTTGTACACACTTGTGCACCCTTGTACACACTTGTACACCCTTGTACACACTTGTACAACCTTGTACGTACTTGTACAACCTTGTACAAACCTGTACACCCTTGTACACACTTGTACAAGCTTGTACACGATTGTACACTCTTGTACACACTTGTGCAACCTTGTACACACTTGTACAACCTTGTACACACTTGTACAACCTTGTACACACTTGTTCAAGCTTGTACACACTTGTACAACCTTGTACACACTTGTACACCCTTGTACACACTTGTACAACCTTTTACAAACTTGTACACACTTGTACAAAATTGTACATTCTTGTACATACTTGTACACCCTTGTACACACTTGTACAACCTTGTACAAACCTGTACACCCTTGTACACACTTGTACAAGCTTGTACACACTTGTACACCCTTGTACAAACTTGTGCACCCTTGTACACTTTTGTACACCCTTGTACACATTTGTACAACCTTGTACAAACTTGTACACACTTGTACAAACTTGTACACACTTGTACAAACTTGTGTACACTTGTACAACCTTGTACACACTTGTACAACCTTGTACACAATTGTAAAACCTTGTACACACTTGTACATTCTTGTACAAACTTGTACTTACTTGTACAACCTTGTACAAACTTGTACACACTTGTACAAACTTTTACATCCTTGTATACATTTGTACACCCTTGTACACACTTGTACAACCTTGTACAAACCTGTACACCCTTGTACACACTTGTACAAGCTTGTACACGATTGTACACCCTTGTACACACTTGTGCACCCTTGTACACCCTTGTACACACTTGTACAACCTTGTACAAACCTGTACACCCTTGTACACACTTGTACAAGCTTGTACACACTTGTACAACCTTGTACACACTTGTACACCCTTGTACACACTTGTACAAAATTTTACATTCTTGTACATACTTGTACACCCTTGTACACACTTGTACAACCTTGTACAAACCTGTACACCCTTGTACACACTTGTACAAGCTTGTACACACTTGTACAAGCTTGTACACACTTGTACACCCTTGTACAAACTTGTGCACCCTTGAACACTTTTGTACACCCTTGTACACATTTGTACAACCTTGTACAAACTTAAACACACTTGTAAAAACATGTACACACTTGAACAACCTTGTACACACTTGTACAACCTTGTACACACTTGTACAAGCTTGTACACACTTGTACAACCTTGTACACACTTGTACAACCTTGTACACACTTGTACAAGCTTGTACACACTTGTACAACCTTGTACACACTTGTACAACCTTTTACACAATTGTAAAACCTTGTACACACTTGTACATTCTTGTACAAACTTGTACTTACTTGTACAACCTTGTACAAACTTGTACACACTTGTACAAACTTTTACATCCTTGTATACATTTGTACACCCTTGTACACACTTGTACAACCTTGTACAAACCTGTACACCCTTGTACACACTTGTACAAGCTTGTACACGATTGTACACCCTTGTACACACTTGTGCACCCTTGTACACACTTGTACACCCTTGTACACACATGTACAACCTTTTACAAACTTGTACACACTTGTACAAACTTGTACATTCTTGTACATACTTGTACACCCTTGTAAACACTTGTACAAAATTGTACAAACCTGTACACCCTTGTACACACTTGTACACCCTTGTACAAACTTGTGCACCCTTGTACACTTTTGTACACCCTTGTATACATTTGTACAAACTTGTACAAACTTGTACACACTTGTACAAACTTGTACACACTTGTACAAACTTGTACACCCTTGTACACACTTGTACAACCTTGTACACACTTGTACAACCTTGTACAAACCTGTACACCCTTGTACACACTTGTACAAGCTTGTACACGATTGTACACTCTTGTACACACTTGTGCAACCTTGTACACACTTGTACAACCTTGTACACACTTGTACAACCTTGTACACACTTGTTCAAGCTTGTACACACTTGTACAACCTTGTACACACTTGTACACCCTTGTACACACTTGTACAACCTTTTACAAACTTGTACACACTTGTACAAAATTGTACATTCTTGTACATACTTGTACACCCTTGTACACACTTGTACAACCTTGTACAAACCTGTACACACTTGTACACACTTGTACAAGCTTGTACACACTTGTACAAGCTTGTACACAATTGTACACCCTTGTACAAACTTGTGCACCCTTGTACACTTTTGTACACCCTTGTACACATTTGTACAAGCTTGTACACACTTGTACACCCTTGTACAAACTTGTGCACCCTTGTACACTTTTGTACACCCTTGTATACATTTGTACAAACTTGTACAAACTTGTACACACTTGTACAAACTTGTACACACTTGTACAAACTTGTACACCCTTGTACACACTTGTACAACCTTGTACACACTTGTACAACCTTGTACAAACCTGTACACCCTTGTACACACTTGTACAAGCTTGTACACGATTGTACACTCTTGTACACACTTGTGCAACCTTGTACACACTTGTACAACCTTGTACACACTTGTACAACCTTGTACACACTTGTTCAAGCTTGTACACACTTGTACAACCTTGTACACACTTGTACACCCTTGTACACACTTGTACAACCTTTTACAAACTTGTACACACTTGTACAAAATTGTACATTCTTGTACATCCTTGTACACCCTTGTACACACTTGTACAACCTTGTACAAACCTGTACACCCTTGTACACACTTGTACAAGCTTGTACACACTTGTACAAGCTTGTACACACTTGTACACCCTTGTACAAACTTGTGCACCCTTGTACACTTTTGTACACCCTTGTACACATTTGTACAACCTTGTACAAACTTGTACACACTTGTACAAACTTGTACACACTTGTACAAACTTGTGTACACTTGTACAACCTTGTACACACTTGTACAACCTTGTACACACTTGTACAAGCTTGTACACACTTGTACAACCTTGTACACACTTGTACAACCTTTTACACAATTGTAAAACCTTGTACACACTTGTACATTCTTGTACAAACTTGTACTTACTTGTACAACCTTGTACAAACTTGTACACACTTGTACAAACTTTTACATCCTTGTATACATTTGTACACCCTTGTACACACTTGTACAACCTTGTACAAACCTGTACACCCTTGTACACACTTGTACAAGCTTGTACACGATTGTACACCCTTGTACACACTTGTGCACCCTTGTACACACTTGTACACCCTTGTACACACATGTACAACCTTTTACAAACTTGTACACACTTGTACAAACTTGTACATTCTTGTACATACTTGTACACCCTTGTAAACACTTGTACAAAATTGTACAAACCTGTACACCCTTGTACACACTTGTACAAGCTTGTACACACTTGTACAAGCTTGTACACACTTGTACACCCTTGTACAAACTTGTGCACCCTTGTACACTTTTGTACACCCTTGTATACATTTGTACAAACTTGTACAAACTTGTACACACTTGTACAAACTTGTACACACTTGTACAAACTTGTACACCCTTGTACACACTTGTACAACCTTGTACACACTTGTACAACCTTGTACAAACCTGTACACCCTTGTACACACTTGTACAAGCTTGTACACGATTGTACACTCTTGTACACACTTGTACACCCTTGTACACACTTGTACAACCTTTTACAAACTTGTACACACTTGTACAAAATTGTACATTCTTGTACATACTTGTACACCCTTGTACACACTTGTACAACCTTGTACAAACCTGTACACCCTTGTACACACTTGTACAAGCTTGTACACACTTGTACAAACTTGTACACACTTGTACAAGCTTGTACACACTTGTACACCCTTGTACAAACTTGTGCACCCTTGTACACTTTTGTACACCCTTGTACACATTTGTACAACCTTGTACAAACTTGTACACACTTGTACAAACTTGTACACACTTGTACAACCTTGTACACACTTGTACAACCTTGTACACACTTGTACAACCTTGTACACACTTGTACAACCTCGTACACACTTGTACAACCTCGTACACACTTGTACAACCTTGTACACACTTGTACAACCTTGTACACAATTGTAAAACATTGTACACACTTGTACAACCTTGTACACACTTGTACACCCTTGTACACACTTGTACAAAATTTTACATTCTTGTACATACTTGTACACCCTTGTACACACTTGTACAACCTTGTACAAACCTGTACACCCTTGTACACACTTGTACAAGCTTGTACACACTTGTACAAGCTTGTACACACTTGTACAAGCTTGTACACACTTGTACACCCTTGTACAAACTTGTGCACCCTTGAACACTTTTGTACACCCTTGTACACATTTGTACAACCTTGTACAAACTTAAACACACTTGTACAAACATGTACACACTTGAACAACCTTGTACACACTTGTACAACCTTGTACACACTTGTACAAGCTTGTACACACTTGTACAACCTTGTACACACTTGTACAACCTTGTACACACTTGTACAAGCTTGTACACACTTGTACAACCTTGTACACACTTGTACAACCTTTTACACAATTGTAAAACCTTGTACACACTTGTACATTCTTGTACAAACTTGTACTTACTTGTACAACCTTGTACAAACTTGTACACACTTGTACAAACTTTTACATCCTTGTATACATTTGTACACCCTTGTACACACTTGTACAACCTTGTACAAACCTGTACACCCTTGTACACACTTGTTCAAGCTTGTACACGATTGTACACCGTTGTACACACTTGTGCACCCTTGTACACACTTGTACACCCTTGTACACACATGTACAACCTTTTACAAACTTGTACACACTTGTACAAACTTGTACATTCTTGTACATACTTGTACACCCTTGTAAACACTTGTACAAAATTGTACAAACCTGTACACCCTTGTACAAACTTGTGCACCCTTGTACACTTTTGTACACCCTTGTATACATTTGTACAAACTTGTACAAACTTGTACACACTTGTACAAACTTGTACACACTTGTACAAACTTGTACACCCTTGTACACACTTGTACAACCTTGTACACACTTGTACAACCTTGTACAAACCTGTACACCCTTGTACAAACTTGTACAAGCTTGTACACGATTGTACACTCTTGTACACACTTGTGCAACCTTGTACACACTTGTACAACCTTGTACACACTTGTACAACCTTGTACACACTTGTTCAAGCTTGTACACATTTGTACAACCTTGTACACACTTGTACACCCTTGTACACACTTGTACAACCTTTTACAAACTTGTACACACTTGTACAAAATTGTACATTCTTGTACATACTTGTACACCCTTGTACACACTTGTACAACCTTGTACAAACCTGTACACCCTTGTACACACTTGTACAAGCTTGTACACACTTGTACACCCTTGTACAAACTTGTGCACCCTTGTACACTTTTGTACACCCTTGTACACATTTGTACAACCTTGTACAAACTTGTACACACTTGTACAAACTTGTACACACTTGTACAAACTTGTGTACACTTGTACAACCTTGTACACACTTGTACAACCTTGTACACAATTGTAAAACCTTGTACACACTTGTACATTCTTGTACAAACTTGTACTTACTTGTACAACCTTGTACAAACTTGTACACACTTGTTCAAACTTTTACATCCTTGTATACATTTGTACACCCTTGTACACACTTGTACAACCTTGTACAAACCTGTACACCCTTGTACACACTTGTACAAGCTTGTACACGATTGTACACCCTTGTACACACTTGTGCACCCTTGTACACCCTTGTACACACTTGTACAACCTTGTACAAACCTGTACACCCTTGTACACACTTGTACAAGCTTGTACACACTTGTACAACCTTGTACACACTTGTACACCCTTGTACGCACTTGTACAAAATTTTACATTCTTGTACATTCTTGTACACCCTTGTACACACTTGTACAACCTTGTACAAACCTGTACACCCTTGTACACACTTGTACAAGCTTGTACACACTTGTACAAGCTTGTACACACTTGTACACCCTTGTACAAACTTGTGCACCCTTGAACACTTTTGTACAACCTTGTACACATTTGTACAACCTTGTACAAACTTAAACACACTTGTACAAACATGTACACACTTGAACAACCTTGTACACACTTGTACAACCTTGTACACACTTGTACAAGCTTGTACACACTTGTACAAGCTTGTACACACTTGTACAACCTTGTACACACTTGTACAACCTTGTACACACTTGTACATTCTTGTACAAACTTGTACTTACTTGTACAACCTTGTACAAACTTGTACACACTTGTACAAACTTTTACATCCTTGTATACATTTGTACACCCTTGTACACACTTGTACAACCTTGTACAAACCTGTACACCCTTGTACACACTTGTACAAGCTTGTACACGATTGTACACCCTTGTACACACTTGTGCACCCTTGTACACACTTGTACACCCTTGTACACACATGTAAAACCTTTTACAAACTTGTACACACTTGTACAAACTTGTACATTCTTGTACATACTTGTACACCCTTGTAAACACTTGTACAAAATTGTACAAACCTGTACACCCTTGTACACACTTGTACACCCTTGTACAAACTTGTGCACCCTTGTACACTTTTGTACACCCTTGTATACATTTGTACAAACTTGTACAAACTTGTACACACTTGTACAAACTTGTACACACTTGTACAAACTTGTACACCCTTGTACACACTTGTACAACCTTGTACACACTTGTACAACCTTGTACAAACCTGTACAACCTTGTACACACTTGTACAAGCTTGTACACGATTGTACACTCTTGTACACACTTGTGCAACCTTGTACACACTTGTACAACCTTGTACACACTTGTACAACCTTGTACACACTTGTTCAAGCTTGTACACACTTGTACAACCTTGTACACAATTGTACACCCTTGTACACACTTGTACAACCTTTTACAAACTTGTACACACTTGTACAAAATTGTACATTCTTGTACATACTTGTACACCCTTGTACACACTTGTACAACCTTGTACAAACCTGTACACACTTGTACACACTTGTACAAGCTTGTACACACTTGTACAAGCTTGTACACACTTGTACACCCTTGTACAAACTTGTGCACCCTTGTACACTTTTGTACACCCTTGTACACATTTGTACAAGCTTGTACACACTTGTACACCCTTGTACAAACTTGTGCACCCTTGTACACTTTTGTACACCCTTGTATACATTTGTACAAACTTGTACAAACTTGTACACACTTGTACAAACTTGTACACACTTGTACAAACTTGTACACCCTTGTACACACTTGTACAACCTTGTACACACTTGTACAACCTTGTACAAACCTGTACACCCTTGTACACACTTGTACAAGCTTGTACACGATTGTACACTCTTGTACACACTTGTGCAACCTTGTACACACTTGTACAACCTTGTACACACTTGTACAACCTTGTACACACTTGTTCAAGCTTGTACACACTTGTACAACCTTGTACACACTTGTACACCCTTGTACACACTTGTACAACCTTTTACAAACTTGTACACACTTGTACAAAATTGTACATTCTTGTACATACTTGTACACCCTTGTACACACTTGTACAACCTTGTACAAACCTGTACACCCTTGTACACACTTGTACAAGCTTGTACACACTTGTACAAGCTTGTACACACTTGTACACCCTTGTACAAACTTGTGCACCCTTGTACACTTTTGTACACCCTTGTACACATTTGTACAACCTTGTACAAACTTGTACACACTTGTACAAACTTGTACACACTTGTACAAACTTGTGTACACTTGTACAACCTTGTACACACTTGTACAACCTTGTACACACTTGTACAAGCTTGTACACACTTGTACAACCTTGTACACACTTGTACAACCTTTTACACAATTGTAAAACCTTGTACACACTTGTACATTCTTGTACAAACTTGTACTTACTTGTACAACCTTGTACAAACTTGTACACACTTGTACAAACTTTTACATCCTTGTATACATTTGTACACCCTTGTACACACTTGTACAACCTTGTACAAACCTGTACACCCTTGTACACACTTGTACAAGCTTGTACACGATTGTACACCCTTGTACACACTTGTGCACCCTTGTACACACTTGTACACCCTTGTACACACATGTACAACCTTTTACAAACTTGTACACACTTGTACAAACTTGTACATTCTTGTACATACTTGTACACCCTTGTAAACACTTGTACAAAATTGTACAAACCTGTACACCCTTGTACACACTTGTACAAGCTTGTACACACTTGTACAAGCTTGTACACACTTGTACACCCTTGTACAAACTTGTGCACCCTTGTACACTTTTGTACACCCTTGTATACATTTGTACAAACTTGTACAAACTTGTACACACTTGTACAAACTTGTACACACTTGTACACGATTGTACACCCTTGTACACACTTGTACAACCTTGTACACACTTGTACACCCTTGTACACACATGTAAAACCTTTTACAAACTTGTACACACTTGTACAAACTTGTACATTCTTGTACATACTTGTACACCCTTGTAAACACTTGTACAAAATTGTACAAACCTGTACACCCTTGTACACACTTGTACACCCTTGTACAAACTTGTGCACCCTTGTACACTTTTGTACACCCTTGTATACATTTGTACAAACTTGTACAAACTTGTACACACTTGTACAAACTTGTACACACTTGTACAAACTTGTACACCCTTGTACACACTTGTACAACCTTGTACACACTTGTACAACCTTGTACAAACCTGTACAACCTTGTACACACTTGTACAAGCTTGTACACGATTGTACACTCTTGTACACACTTGTGCAACCTTGTACACACTTGTACAACCTTGTACACACTTGTACAACCTTGTACACACTTGTTCAAGCTTGTACACACTTGTACAACCTTGTACACAATTGTACACCCTTGTACACACTTGTACAACCTTTTACAAACTTGTACACACTTGTACAAAATTGTACATTCTTGTACATACTTGTACACCCTTGTACACACTTGTACAACCTTGTACAAACCTGTACACACTTGTACACACTTGTACAAGCTTGTACACACTTGTACAAGCTTGTACACACTTGTACACCCTTGTACAAACTTGTGCACCCTTGTACACTTTTGTACACCCTTGTACACATTTGTACAAGCTTGTACACACTTGTACACCCTTGTACAAACTTGTGCACCCTTGTACACTTTTGTACACCCTTGTATACATTTGTACAAACTTGTACAAACTTGTACACACTTGTACAAACTTGTACACACTTGTACAAACTTGTACACCCTTGTACACACTTGTACAACCTTGTACACACTTGTACAACCTTGTACAAACCTGTACACCCTTGTACACACTTGTACAAGCTTGTACACGATTGTACACTCTTGTACACACTTGTGCAACCTTGTACACACTTGTACAACCTTGTACACACTTGTACAACCTTGTACACACTTGTTCAAGCTTGTACACACTTGTACAACCTTGTACACACTTGTACACCCTTGTACACACTTGTACAACCTTTTACAAACTTGTACACACTTGTACAAAATTGTACATTCTTGTACATACTTGTACACCCTTGTACACACTTGTACAACCTTGTACAAACCTGTACACCCTTGTACACACTTGTACAAGCTTGTACACACTTGTACAAGCTTGTACACACTTGTACACCCTTGTACAAACTTGTGCACCCTTGTACACTTTTGTACACCCTTGTACACATTTGTACAACCTTGTACAAACTTGTACACACTTGTACAAACTTGTACACACTTGTACAAACTTGTGTACACTTGTACAACCTTGTACACACTTGTACAACCTTGTACACACTTGTACAAGCTTGTACACACTTGTACAACCTTGTACACACTTGTACAACCTTTTACACAATTGTAAAACCTTGTACACACTTGTACATTCTTGTACAAACTTGTACTTACTTGTACAACCTTGTACAAACTTGTACACACTTGTACAAACTTTTACATCCTTGTATACATTTGTACACCCTTGTACACACTTGTACAACCTTGTACAAACCTGTACACCCTTGTACACACTTGTACAAGCTTGTACACGATTGTACACCCTTGTACACACTTGTGCACCCTTGTACACACTTGTACACCCTTGTACACACATGTACAACCTTTTACAAACTTGTACACACTTGTACAAACTTGTACATTCTTGTACATACTTGTACACCCTTGTAAACACTTGTACAAAATTGTACAAACCTGTACACCCTTGTACACACTTGTACAAGCTTGTACACACTTGTACAAGCTTGTACACACTTGTACACCCTTGTACAAACTTGTGCACCCTTGTACACTTTTGTACACCCTTGTATACATTTGTACAAACTTGTACAAACTTGTACACACTTGTACAAACTTGTACACACTTGTACAAACTTGTACACCCTTGTACACACTTGTACAACCTTGTACACACTTGTACAACCTTGTACAAACCTGTACACCCTTGTACACACTTGTACAAGCTTGTACACGATTGTACACTCTTGTACACACTTGTGCAACCTTGTACACACTTGTACAACCTTGTACACACTTGTACAACCTTGTACACACTTGTTCAAGCTTGTACACACTTGTACAACCTTGTACACACTTGTACACCCTTGTACACACTTGTACAACCTTTTACAAACTTGAACACACTTGTACAAAATTGTACATTCTTGTACATACTTGTACACCCTTGTACACACTTGTACAACCTTGTACAAACCTGTACACCCTTGTACACACTTGTACAAGCTTGTACACACTTGTACAAGCTTGTACACACTTGTACACCCTTGTACAAACTTGTGCACCCTTGTACACTTTTGTACACCCTTGTACACATTTGTACAACCTTGTACAAACTTGTACACACTTGTACAAACTTGTACACACTTGTACAAACTTGTGTACACTTGTACAACCTTGTACACACTTGTACAACCTTGTACACACTTGTACAACCTTGTACACACTTGTACAACCTCGTACACACTTGTACAACCTTGTACACACTTGTACAACCTTGTACACAATTGTAAAACCTTGTACACACTTTTACAACCTTGTACACACTTGTACACCCTTGTACACACTTGTACAAAATTTTACATTCTTGTACATACTTGTACACCCTTGTACACACTTGTACAACCTTGTACAAACCTGTACATCCTTGTACACACTTGTACAAGCTTGTACACACTTGTAAAAGCTTGTACACACTTGTACAAGCTTGTACACACTTGTACAAGCTTGTACACACTTGTACACCCTTGTACAAACTTGTGCACCCTTGAACACTTTTGTACACCCTTGTACACATTTGTACAACCTTGTACAAACTTAAACACACTTGTACAAACATGTACACACTTGAACAACCTTGTACACACTTGTACAAACCTTGTACACACTTGTACAAGCTTGTACACACTTGTACAACCTTGTACACACTTGTACAACCTTGTACACACTTGTACAAGCTTGTACACACTTGTACAACCTTGTACACACTTGTACAAGCTTGTACACACTTGTACAACCTTGTACACACTTGTGCAACCTTGTACACACTTGTACAACCTTTTACACAATTGTAAAACCTTGTACACACTTGTACATTCTTGTACAAACTTGTACTTACTTGTACAACCTTGTACAAACTTGTACACACTTGTACAAACTTTTACATCCTTGTATACATTTGTACACCCTTGTACACACTTGTACTACCTTGTACAAACCTGTACACCCTTGTACACACTTGTACAAGCTTGTACACGATTGTACACCCTTGTACACACTTGTGCACCCTTGTACACACTTGTACACCCTTGTACACACATGTACAACCTTTTACAAACTTGTACACACTTGTACAAACTTGTACATTCTTGTACATACTTGTACACCCTTGTAAACACTTGTACAAAATTGTACAAACCTGTACACCCTTGTACACACTTGTACAAGCTTGTACACACTTGTACAAGCTTGTACACACTTGTACACCCTTGTACAAACTTGTGCACCCTTGTACACTTTTGTACACCCTTGTATACATTTGTACAAACTTGTACAAACTTGTACACACTTGTACAAACTTGTACACACTTGTACAAACTTGTACACCCTTGTACACACTTGTACAACCTTGTACACACTTGTACAACCTTGTACAAACCTGTACACCCTTGTACACACTTGTACAAGCTTGTACACGATTGTACACTCTTGTACACACTTGTGCAACCTTGTACACACTTGTACAACCTTGTACACACTTGTACAACCTTGTACACACTTGTACAACCTTGTACACACTTGTTCAAGCTTGTACACACTTGTACAACCTTGTACACACTTGTACACCCTTGTACACACTTGTACAACCTTTTACAAACTTGTACACACTTGTACAAAATTGTACATTCTTGTACATACTTGTACACCCTTGTACACACTTGTACAAGCTTGTACAAACCTGTACAAGCTTGTACACACTTGTACAAGCTTGTACACACTTGTACACCCTTGTACAAACTTGTGCACCCTTGTACACTTTTGTACACCCTTGTACACATTTGTACAACCTTGTACAAACTTGTACACACTTGTACAAACTTGTACACACTTGTACAAACTTGTGTACACTTGTACAACCTTGTACACACTTGTACAACCTTGTACACACTTGTACAACCTTGTACACACTTGTACAACCTCGTACACACTTGTACAACCTTGTACACACTTGTACAACCTTGTACACAATTGTAAAACCTTGTACACACTTTTACAACCTTGTACACACTTGTACACCCTTGTACACACTTGTACAAAATTTTACATTCTTGTACATACTTGTACACCCTTGTACACACTTGTACAACCTTGTACAAACCTGTACATCCTTGTACGCACTTGTACAAGCTTGTACACACTTGTAAAAGCTTGTACACACTTGTACAAGCTTGTACACACTTGTACAAGCTTGTACACACTTGTACACCCTTGTACAAACTTGTGCACCCTTGAACACTTTTGTACACCCTTGTACACATTTGTACAACCTTGTACAAACTTAAACACACTTGTACAAACATGTACACACTTGAACAACCTTGTACACACTTGTACAAACCTTGTACACACTTGTACAAGCTTGTACACACTTGTACAACCTTGTACACACTTGTACAACCTTGTACACACTTGTACAAGCTTGTACACACTTGTACAACCTTGTACACACTTGTACAAGCTTGTACACACTTGTACAACCTTGTACACACTTGTGCAACCTTGTACACACTTGTACAACCTTTTACACAATTGTAAAACCTTGTACACACTTGTACATTCTTGTACAAACTTGTACTTACTTGTACAACCTTGTACAAACTTGTACACACTTGTACAAACTTTTACATCCTTGTATACATTTGTACACCCTTGTACACACTTGTACAACCTTGTACAAACCTGTACACCCTTGTACACACTTGTACAAGCTTGTACACGATTGTACACCCTTGTACACACTTGTGCACCCTTGTACACACTTGTACACCCTTGTACACACATGTACAACCTTTTACAAACTTGTACACACTTGTACAAACTTGTACATTCTTGTACATACTTGTACACCCTTGTAAACACTTGTACAAAATTGTACAAACCTGTACACCCTTGTACACACTTGTACAAGCTTGTACACACTTGTACAAGCTTGTACACACTTGTACACCCTTGTACAAACTTGTGCACCCTTGTACACTTTTGTACACCCTTGTATACATTTGTACAAACTTGTACAAACTTGTACACACTTGTACAAACTTGTACACACTTGTACAAACTTGTACACCCTTGTACACACTTGTACAACCTTGTACACACTTGTACAACCTTGTACAAACCTGTACACCCTTGTACACACTTGTACAAGCTTGTACACGATTGTACACTCTTGTACACACTTGTGCAACCTTGTACACACTTGTACAACCTTGGACACACTTGTACAACCTTGTACACACTTGTACAACCTTGTACACACTTGTTCAAGCTTGTACACACTTGTACAACCTTGTACACACTTGTACACCCTTGTACACACTTGTACAACCTTTTACAAACTTGTACACACTTGTACAAAATTGTACATTCTTGTACATACTTGTACACCCTTGTACACACTTGTACAAGCTTGTACAAACCTGTACAAGCTTGTACACACTTGTACAAGCTTGTACACACTTGTACACCCTTGTACAAACTTGTGCACCCTTGTACACTTTTGTACACCCTTGTACACATTTGTACAACCTTGTACAAACTTGTACACACTTGTACAAACTTGTACACACTTGTACAAACTTGTGTACACTTGTACAACCTTGTACACACTTGTACAACCTTGTACACACTTGTACAACCTTGTACACACTTGTACAACCTCGTACACACTTGTACAACCTTGTACACACTTGTACAACCTTGTACAAACTTGTACACACTTGTACAAACTTGTACACACTTGTACAAACTTGTGTACACTTGTACAACCTTGTACACACTTGTACAACCTTGTACACACTTGTACACCCTTGTTCACACTTGTACAAAATTTTACATTCTTGTACATACTTGTACACCCTTGTACACACTTGTACAACCTTGTACAAACCTGTACACCCTTGTACACACTTGTACAAGCTTGTACACACTTGTACACCCTTGTACAAACTTGTGCACCCTTGAACACTTTTGTACACCCTTGTACACATTTGTACAACCTTGTACAAAATTAAACACACTTGTAAAACATGTACACACTTGAACAACCTTGTACACACTTGTACAACCTTGTACACACTTGTACAAGCTTGTACACACTTGTACAACCTTGTACACACTTGTACAACCTTGTACACACTTGTACAAGCTTGTACACACTTGTACAACCTTGTACACACTTGTACAACCTTTTACACAATTGTAAAACCTTGTACACACTTGTACATTCTTGTACAAACTTGTACTTACTTGTACAACCTTGTACAAACTTGTACACACTTGTACAAACTTTTACATCCTTGTATACATTTGTACACCCTTGTACACACTTGTACAACCTTGTACAAACCTGTACACCCTTGTACACACTTGTACAAGCTTGTACACGATTGTACACCCTTGTACACACTTGTGCACCCTTGTACACACTTGTACACCCTTGTACACACATGTACAACCTTTTACAAACTTGTACACACTTGTACAAACTTGTACATTCTTGTACATACTTGTACACCCTTGTAAACACTTGTACAAAATTGTACAAACCTGTACACCCTTGTACACACTTGTACAAGCTTGTACACACTTGTACAAGCTTGTACACACTTGTACACCCTTGTACAAACTTGTGCACCCTTGTACACTTTTGTACACCCTTGTATACATTTGTACAAACTTGTACAAACTTGTACACACTTGTACAAACTTGTACACACTTGTACAAACTTGTACACCCTTGTACACACTTGTACAACCTTGTACACACTTGTACAACCTTGTACAAACCTGTACACCCTTGTACACACTTGTACAAGCTTGTACACGATTGTACACTCTTGTACACACTTGTGCAACCTTGTACACACTTGTACAACCTTGTACACACTTGTACAACCTTGTACACACTTGTTCAAGCTTGTACACACTTGTACAACCTTGTACACACTTGTACACCCTTGTACACACTTGTACAACCTTTTACAAACTTGTACACACTTGTACAAAATTGTACATTCTTGTACATACTTGTACACCCTTGTACACACTTGTACAATCTTGTACAAACCTGTACACCCTTGTACACACTTGTACAAGCTTGTACACACTTGTACAAGCTTGTACACACTTGTACACCCTTGTACGAACTTGTGCACCCTTGTACACTTTTGTACACCCTTGTACACATTTGTACAACCTTGTACAAACTTGTACACACTTGTACAAACTTGTACACACTTGTACAAACTTGTGTACACTTGTACAACCTTGTACACACTTGTACAACCTTGTACACACTTGTACAACCTTGTACACACTTGTACAACCTCGTACACACTTGTACAACCTTGTACACACTTGTACAACCTTGTACACAATTGTAAAACCTTGTACACACTTTTACAACCTTGTACACACTTGTACACCCTTGTACACACTTGTACAAAATTTTACATTCTTGTACATACTTGTACACCCTTGTACACACTTGTACAACCTTGTACAAACCTGTACACCCTTGTACACACTTGTACAATCTTGTACACACTTGTACAAGCTTGTACACACTTGTACAAGCTTGTACACACTTGTACACCCTTGTACACACTTGTACAACCTTGTACACACTTGTACAAGCTTGTACACACTTGTACAACCTTGTACACACTTGTACAACCTTGTACAAACCTGTACACCCTTGTACACACTTGAACAAGCTTGTACACGATTGTACACCCTTGTACACACTTGTGCACCCTTGTACACACTTGTACACCCTTGTACACACTTGTACAACCTTTTACAAACTTGTACACACTTGTACAAACTTGTACATTCTTGTACATACTTGTACACCCTTGTAAACACTTGTACAACCTTGTACAAACCTGTACACCCTTGTACACACTTGTACAAGCTTGTACACACTTGTACAAACTTGTACACACTTGTACAAACTTGTACACCCTTGTACACACTTGTACAACCTTGTACACACTTGTACAACCTTGTACACACTTGTACAACCTCGTACACACTTGTACAACCTTGTACACACTTGTACAACCTTGTACACAATTGTAAAACCTTGTACACACTTTTACAACCTTGTACACACTTGTACACCCTTGTACACACTTGTACAAAATTTTACATTCTTGTACATACTTGTACACCCTTGTACACACTTGTACAACCTTGTACAAACCTGTACATCCTTGTACGCACTTGTACAAGCTTGTACACACTTGTAAAAGCTTGTACACACTTGTACAAGCTTGTACACACTTGTACAAGCTTGTACACACTTGTACACCCTTGTACAAACTTGTGCACCCTTGAACACTTTTGTACACCCTTGTACACATTTGTACAACCTTGTACAAACTTAAACACACTTGTACAAACATGTACACACTTGAACAACCTTGTACACACTTGTACAAACCTTGTACACACTTGTACAAGCTTGTACACACTTGTACAACCTTGTACACACTTGTACAACCTTGTACACACTTGTACAAGCTTGTACACACTTGTACAACCTTGTACACACTTGTACAAGCTTGTACACACTTGTACAACCTTGTACACACTTGTGCAACCTTGTACACACTTGTACAACCTTTTACACAATTGTAAAACCTTGTACACACTTGTACATTCTTGTACAAACTTGTACTTACTTGTACAACCTTGTACAAACTTGTACACACTTGTACAAACTTTTACATCCTTGTATACATTTGTACACCCTTGTACACACTTGTACAACCTTGTACAAACCTGTACACCCTTGTACACACTTGTACAAGCTTGTACACGATTGTACACCCTTGTACACACTTGTGCACCCTTGTACACACTTGTACACCCTTGTACACACATGTACAACCTTTTACAAACTTGTACACACTTGTACAAACTTGTACATTCTTGTACATACTTGTACACCCTTGTAAACACTTGTACAAAATTGTACAAACCTGTACACCCTTGTACACACTTGTACAAGCTTGTACACACTTGTACAAGCTTGTACACACTTGTACACCCTTGTACAAACTTGTGCACCCTTGTACACTTTTGTACACCCTTGTATACATTTGTACAAACTTGTACAAACTTGTACACACTTGTACAAACTTGTACACACTTGTACAAACTTGTACACCCTTGTACACACTTGTACAACCTTGTACACACTTGTACAACCTTGTACAAACCTGTACACCCTTGTACACACTTGTACAAGCTTGTACACGATTGTACACTCTTGTACACACTTGTGCAACCTTGTACACACTTGTACAACCTTGTACACACTTGTACAACCTTGTACACACTTGTACAACCTTGTACACACTTGTTCAAGCTTGTACACACTTGTACAACCTTGTACACACTTGTACACCCTTGTACACACTTGTACAACCTTTTACAAACTTGTACACACTTGTACAAAATTGTACATTCTTGTACATACTTGTACACCCTTGTACACACTTGTACAAGCTTGTACAAACCTGTACAAGCTTGTACACACTTGTACAAGCTTGTACACACTTGTACACCCTTGTACAAACTTGTGCACCCTTGTACACTTTTGTACACCCTTGTACACATTTGTACAACCTTGTACAAACTTGTACACACTTGTACAAACTTGTACACACTTGTACAAACTTGTGTACACTTGTACAACCTTGTACACACTTGTACAACCTTGTACACACTTGTACAACCTTGTACACACTTGTACAACCTCGTACACACTTGTACAACCTTGTACACACTTGTACAACCTTGTACAAACTTGTACACACTTGTACAAACTTGTACACACTTGTACAAACTTGTGTACACTTGTACAACCTTGTACACACTTGTACAACCTTGTACACACTTGTACACCCTTGTTCACACTTGTACAAAATTTTACATTCTTGTACATACTTGTACACCCTTGTACACACTTGTACAACCTTGTACAAACCTGTACACCCTTGTACACACTTGTACAAGCTTGTACACACTTGTACACCCTTGTACAAACTTGTGCACCCTTGAACACTTTTGTACACCCTTGTACACATTTGTACAACCTTGTACAAAATTAAACACACTTGTAAAACATGTACACACTTGAACAACCTTGTACACACTTGTACAACCTTGTACACACTTGTACAAGCTTGTACACACTTGTACAACCTTGTACACACTTGTACAACCTTGTACACACTTGTACAAGCTTGTACACACTTGTACAACCTTGTACACACTTGTACAACCTTTTACACAATTGTAAAACCTTGTACACACTTGTACATTCTTGTACAAACTTGTACTTACTTGTACAACCTTGTACAAACTTGTACACACTTGTACAAACTTTTACATCCTTGTATACATTTGTACACCCTTGTACACACTTGTACAACCTTGTACAAACCTGTACACCCTTGTACACACTTGTACAAGCTTGTACACGATTGTACACCCTTGTACACACTTGTGCACCCTTGTACACACTTGTACACCCTTGTACACACATGTACAACCTTTTACAAACTTGTACACACTTGTACAAACTTGTACATTCTTGTACATACTTGTACACCCTTGTAAACACTTGTACAAAATTGTACAAACCTGTACACCCTTGTACACACTTGTACAAGCTTGTACACACTTGTACAAGCTTGTACACACTTGTACACCCTTGTACAAACTTGTGCACCCTTGTACACTTTTGTACACCCTTGTATACATTTGTACAAACTTGTACAAACTTGTACACACTTGTACAAACTTGTACACACTTGTACAAACTTGTACACCCTTGTACACACTTGTACAACCTTGTACACACTTGTACAACCTTGTACAAACCTGTACACCCTTGTACACACTTGTACAAGCTTGTACACGATTGTACACTCTTGTACACACTTGTGCAACCTTGTACACACTTGTACAACCTTGTACACACTTGTACAACCTTGTACACACTTGTTCAAGCTTGTACACACTTGTACAACCTTGTACACACTTGTACACCCTTGTACACACTTGTACAACCTTTTACAAACTTGTACACACTTGTACAAAATTGTACATTCTTGTACATACTTGTACACCCTTGTACACACTTGTACAATCTTGTACAAACCTGTACACCCTTGTACACACTTGTACAAGCTTGTACACACTTGTACAAGCTTGTACACACTTGTACACCCTTGTACGAACTTGTGCACCCTTGTACACTTTTGTACACCCTTGTACACATTTGTACAACCTTGAACAAACTTGTACACACTTGTACAAACTTGTACACACTTGTACAAACTTGTGTACACTTGTACAACCTTGTACACACTTGTACAACCTTGTACACACTTGTACAACCTTGTACACACTTGTACAACCTCGTACACACTTGTACAACCTTGTACACACTTGTACAACCTTGTACACAATTGTAAAACCTTGTACACACTTTTACAACCTTGTACACACTTGTACACCCTTGTACACACTTGTACAAAATTTTACATTCTTGTACATACTTGTACACCCTTGTACACACTTGTACAACCTTGTACAAACCTGTACACCCTTGTACACACTTGTACAATCTTGTACACACTTGTACAAGCTTGTACACACTTGTACAAGCTTGTACACACTTGTACACCCTTGTACACACTTGTACAACCTTGTACACACTTGTACAAGCTTGTACACACTTGTACAACCTTGTACACACTTGTACAACCTTGTACAAACCTGTACACCCTTGTACACACTTGAACAAGCTTGTACACGATTGTACACCCTTGTACACACTTGTGCACCCTTGTACACACTTGTACACCCTTGTACACACTTGTACAACCTTTTACAAACTTGTACACACTTGTACAAACTTGTACATTCTTGTACATACTTGTACACCCTTGTAAACACTTGTACAACCTTGTACAAACCTGTACACCCTTGTACACACTTGTACAAGCTTGTACACACTTGTACAAACTTGTACACACTTGTACAAACTTGTACACCCTTGTACACACTTGTACAACCTTGTACACACTTGTACAACCTTGTACACACTTGTACAACCTTGTACAAACCTGTACACCCTTGTACACACTTGTACAAGCTTGTACACGATTGTACACTCTTGTACACACTTGTGCAACCTTGTACACACTTGTACAACCTTGTACACACTTGTACAACCTTGTACACACTTGTTCAAGCTTGTACACACTTGTACAACCTTGTACACACTTGTACACCCTTGTACACACTTGTACAACCTTTTACAAACTTGTACACACTTGTACAAAATTGTACATTCTTGTACATACTTGTACACCCTTGTACACACTTGTACACCCTTGTACAAACTTGTGCACCCTTGTACACTTTTGTACACCCTTGTACACATTTGTACAAACTTGTACAAACTTGTACACACTTGTACAAACTTGTACACACTTGTACAAACTTGTGTACACTTGTACAACCTTGTACACACTTGTACAACCTTGTACACACTTGTACAACCTTGTACACACTTGTACAACCTTGTACACACTTGTACAACCTTGTACACAATTGTAAAACCTTGTACACACGTGTACAACCTTGTACAAACTTGTACACACTTGTACAACCTTGTACACACTTGTACAACCTTGTACAAACTTGTACACACTTGTACAAACTTTTACATCCTTGTATACATTTGTACACCCTTGTACACACTTGTACAACCTTGTACAAACCTGTACACCCTTGTACACACTTGTACAAGCTTGTACACGATTGTACACCCTTGTACACACTTGTGCACCCTTGTACACACTTGTACACCCTTGTACACACATGTACAACCTTTTACAAACTTGTACACACTTGTACAAACTTGTACATTCTTGTACATACTTGTACACCCTTGTAAACACTTGTACAAAATTGTACAAACCTGTACACCCTTGTACACACTTGTACAAGCTTGTACACACTTGTACAAGCTTGTACACACTTGTACACCCTTGTACAAACTTGTGCACCCTTGTACACTTTTGTACACCCTTGTATACATTTGTACAAACTTGTACAAACTTGTACACACTTGTACAAACTTGTACACACTTGTACAAACTTGTACACCCTTGTACACACTTGTACAACCTTGTACACACTTGTACAACCTTGTACAAACCTGTACACCCTTGTACACACTTGTACAAGCTTGTACACGATTGTACACTCTTGTACACACTTGTGCAACCTTGTACACACTTGTACAACCTTGTACACACTTGTACAACCTTGTACACACTTGTACAACCTTGTACACACTTGTACAACCTTGTACACACTTGTTCAAGCTTGTACACACTTGTACAACCTTGTACACACTTGTACACCCTTGTACACACTTGTACAACCTTTTACAAACTTGTACACACTTGTACAAAATTGTACATTCTTGTACATACTTGTACACCCTTGTACACACTTGTACAAGCTTGTACAAACCTGTACAAGCTTGTACACACTTGTACAAGCTTGTACACACTTGTACACCCTTGTACAAACTTGTGCACCCTTGTACACTTTTGTACACCCTTGTACACATTTGTACAACCTTGTACAAACTTGTACACACTTGTACAAACTTGTACACACTTGTACAAACTTGTGTACACTTGTACAACCTTGTACACACTTGTACAACCTTGTACACACTTGTACAACCTTGTACACACTTGTACAACCTCGTACACACTTGTACAACCTTGTACACACTTGTACAACCTTGTACACAATTGTAAAACCTTGTACACACTTGTACAACCTTGTACACACTTGTACACCCCTTGTACACACTTGTACAAAATTTTACATTCTTGTACATACTTGTACACCCTTGTACACACTTGTACAACCTTGTACAAACCTGTACACCCTTGTACACACTTGTACAAGCTTGTACACACTTGTACACCCTTGTACAAACTTGTGCACCCTTGAACACTTTTGTACACCCTTGTACACATTTGTACAACCTTGTACAAACTTAAACACACTTGTAAAACATGTACACACTTGAACAACCTTGTACACACTTGTACAACCTTGTACACACTTGTACAAGCTTGTACACACTTGTACAACCTTGTACACACTTGTACAACCTTGTACACACTTGTACAAGCTTGTACACACTTGTACAACCTTGTACACACTTGTACAACCTTTTACACAATTGTAAAACCTTGTACACACTTGTACATTCTTGTACAAACTTGTACTTACTTGTACAACCTTGTACAAACTTGTACACACTTGTACAAACTTTTACATCCTTGTATACATTTGTACACCCTTGTACACACTTGTACAACCTTGTACAAACCTGTACACCCTTGTACACACTTGTACAAGCTTGTACACGATTGTACAACCTTGTACACACTTGTGCACCCTTGTACACACTTGTACACCCTTGTACACACATGTACAACCTTTTACAAACTTGTACACACTTGTACAAACTTGTACATTCTTGTACATACTTGTACACCCTTGTAAACACTTGTACAAAATTGTACAAACCTGTACACCCTTGTACACACTTGTACAAGCTTGTACACACTTGTACAAGCTTGTACACACTTGTACAACCCTTGTACAAACTTGTGCACCCTTGTACACTTTTGTACACCCTTGTATACATTTGTACAAACTTGTACAAACTTGTACACACTTGTACAAACTTGTACACACTTGTACAAACTTGTACACCCTTGTACACACTTGTACAACCTTGTACACACTTGTACAACCTTGTACAAACCTGTACACCCTTGTACACACTTGTACAAGCTTGTACACGATTGTACACTCTTGTACACACTTGTGCAACCTTGTACACACTTGTACAACCTTGTACACACTTGTACAACCTTGTACACACTTGTTCAAGCTTGTACACACTTGTACAACCTTGTACACACTTGTACACCCTTGTACACACTTGTACAACTTTTACAAACTTGTACACACTTGTACAAAATTGTACATTCTTGTACATACTTGTACACCCTTGTACACACTTGTACAATCTTGTACAAACCTGTACACCCTTGTACACACTTGTACAAGCTTGTACACACTTGTACAAGCTTGTACACACTTGTACACCCTTGTACAAACTTGTGCACCCTTGTACACTTTTGTACACCCTTGTACACATTTGTACAACCTTGTACAAACTTGTACACACTTGTACAAACTTGTGTACACTTGTACAACCTTGTACACACTTGTACAACCTTGTACACACTTGTACAACCTTGTACACACTTGTACAACCTCGTACACACTTGTACAACCTTGTACACACTTGTACAACCTTGTACACAATTGTAAAACCTTGTACACACTTTTACAACCTTGTACACACTTGTACACCCTTGTACACACTTGTACAAAATTTTACATTCTTGTACATACTTGTACACCCTTGTACACACTTGTACAACCTTGTACAAACCTGTACACCCTTGTACACACTTGTACAATCTTGTACACACTTGTACAAGCTTGTACACACTTGTACAAGCTTGTACACACTTGTACACCCTTGTACACACTTGTACAACCTTGTACACACTTGTACAAGCTTGTACACACTTGTACAACCTTGTACACACTTGTACAACCTTGTACAAACCTGTACACCCTTGTACACACTTGAACAAGCTTGTACACGATTGTACACCCTTGTACACACTTGTGCACCCTTGTACACACTTGTACACCCTTGTACACACTTGTACAACCTTTTACAAACTTGTACACACTTGTACAAACTTGTACATTCTTGTACATACTTGTACACCCTTGTAAACACATGTACAACCTTGTACAAACCTGTACACCCTTGTACACACTTGTACAAGCTTGTACACACTTGTACAAACTTGTACACACTTGTACAAACTTGTACACCCTTGTACACACTTGTACAACCTTGTACACACTTGTACAACCTTGTACACACTTGTACAACCTTGTACAAACCTGTACACCCTTGTACACACTTGTACAAGCTTGTACACGATTGTACACTCTTGTACACACTTGTGCAACCTTGTACACACTTGTACAACCTTGTACACACTTGTACAACCTTGTACACACTTGTTCAAGCTTGTACACACTTGTACAACCTTGTACACACTTGTACACCCTTGTACACACTTGTACAACCTTTTACAAACTTGTACACACTTGTACAAAATTGTACATTCTTGTACATACTTGTACACCCTTGTACACACTTGTACACCCTTGTACAAACTTGTGCACCCTTGTACACTTTTGTACACCCTTGTACACATTTGTACAAACTTGTACAAACTTGTACACACTTGTACAAACTTGTACACACTTGTACAAACTTGTGTACACTTGTACAACCTTGTACACACTTGTACAACCTTGTACACACTTGTACAACCTTGTACACACTTGTACAACCTTGTACACACTTGTACAACCTTGTACACACTTGTACAACCTTGTACACAATTGTAAAACCTTGTACACACGTGTACAACCTTGTACAAACTTGTACACACTTGTACAACCTTGTACACACTTGTACAACCTTGTACACACTTGTACAACCTCGTACACATTTGTACAACCTTGTACAAACTTGAACACACTTGTACAAACATGTACACACTTGAACAACCTTGTACACACTTGTACAACCTTGTACACACTTGTACAAGCTAGTATACACTTGTACAACCTTGTACACACTTGTACAACCTTGTACACACTTGTACAAGCTTGTACACACTTGTACAACCTTGTACACACTTGTACAACCTTTTACACAATTGTAAAACCTTGTACACACTTGTACATTCTTGTACAAACTTGTACTTACTTGTACAACCTTGTACAAACTTGTACACACTTGTACAAACTTTTACATCCTTGTATACATTTGTACACCCTTGTACACACTTGTACAACCTTGTACAAACCTGTACACCCTTGTACACACTTGTACAAGCTTGTACACGATTGTACACCCTTGTACACACTTGTGCACCCTTGTACACACTTGTACACCCTTGTACACACATGTACAACCTTTTACAAACTTGTACACACTTGTACAAACTTGTACATTCTTGTACATACTTGTACACCCTTGTAAACACTTGTACAAAATTGTACAAACCTGTACACCCTTGTACACACTTGTACAAGCTTGTACACACTTGTACAAGCTTGTACACACTTGTACACCCTTGTACAAACTTGTGCACCCTTGTACACTTTTGTACACCCTTGTATACATTTGTACAAACTTGTACAAACTTGTACACACTTGTACAAACTTGTACACACTTGTACAAACTTGTACACCCTTGTACACACTTGTACAACCTTGTACACACTTGTACAACCTTGTACAAACCTGTACACCCTTGTACACACTTGTACAAGCTTGTACACGATTGTACACTCTTGTACACACTTGTGCAACCTTGTACACACTTGTACAACCTTGTACACACTTGTACAACCTTGTACACACTTGTTCAAGCTTGTACACACTTGTACAACCTTGTACACACTTGTACACCCTTGTACAAACTTGTACAACTTTTACAAACTTGTACACACTTGTACAAAATTGTACATTCTTGTACATACTTGTACACCCTTGTACACACTTGTACAATCTTGTACAAACCTGTACACCCTTGTACACACTTGTACAAGCTTGTACACACTTGTACAAGCTTGTACACACTTGTACACCCTTGTACAAACTTGTGCACCCTTGTACACTTTTGTACACCCTTGTACACATTTGTACAACCTTGTACAAACTTGTACACACTTGTACAAACTTGTACACACTTGTACAAACTTGTGGACACTTGTACAACCTTGTACACACTTGTACAACCTTGTACACACTTGTACAACCTTGTACACACTTGTACAACCTCGTACACACTTGTACAACCTTGTACACACTTGTACAACCTTGTACAGAAATTGTAAAACCTTGTACACACTTTTACAACCTTGTACACACTTGTACACCCTTGTACACACTTGTACAAAATTTTACATTCTTGTACATACTTGTACACCCTTGTACACACTTGTACAACCTTGTACAAACCTGTACACCCTTGTACACACTTGTACAATCTTGTACACACTTGTACAAGCTTGTACACACTTGTACAAGCTTGTACACACTTGTACACCCTTGTACACACTTGTACAACCTTGTACACACTTGTACAAGCTTGTACACACTTGTACAACCTTGTACACACTTGTACAACCTTGTACAAACCTGTACACCCTTGTACACACTTGAACAAGCTTGTACACGATTGTACACCCTTGTACACACTTGTGCACCCTTGTACACACTTGTACACCCTTGTACACACTTGTACAACCTTTTACAAACTTGTACACACTTGTACAAACTTGTACATTCTTGTACATACTTGTACACCCTTGTAAACACTTGTACAACCTTGTACAAACCTGTACACCCTTGTACACACTTGTACAAGCTTGTACACACTTGTACAAACTTGTACACACTTGTACAAACTTGTACACCCTTGTACACACTTGTACAACCTTGTACACACTTGTACAACCTTGTACACACTTGTACAACCTTGTACAAACCTGTACACCCTTGTACACACTTGTACAAGCTTGTACACGATTGTACACTCTTGTACACACTTGTGCAACCTTGTACACACTTGTACAACCTTGTACACACTTGTACAACCTTGTACACACTTGTTCAAGCTTGTACACACTTGTACAACCTTGTACACACTTGTACACCCTTGTACACACTTGTACAACCTTTTACAAACTTGTACACACTTGTACAAAATTGTACATTCTTGTACATACTTGTACACCCTTGTACACACTTGTACACCCTTGTACAAACTTGTGCACCCTTGTACACTTTTGTACACCCTTG
>NW_026542993.1:0-77190 GCF_028750875.1 Macrosteles quadrilineatus | reverse complement strand
GGTAAAAATGGGTTTTTCTCATTTTTGACCCTAATAACAAAGATTTTGCCATTTCTTTCTAAGCCATTTTGTAGAGCCTAAAAAAGGAATAATTTAGTATTTTGAAGTGCTGTTCTATGCCTAACGGTCACGGAGAAGATTAAAAAAAGTTTAATATGTATAAAATTACCATGTTATTCTTATAGAGGAAATGAAAACTGTTGTAGTTTACTTGATTATGGACATATGTTGATAAAACTTGGCAAATTTATTTATTTCATCCTATACTATTGACTTATAGTCAAGAAACACTTTTTACCTTCCCTGTAGCAGCAAACCTAAGCATTTGTTAATTATAATTTGTTATTAAAATTGGGAATAAATATGTGTTATTTAAGGAAATATTTAAAGAAAAAAAGTAATCAGACAAGTTGAAATTCGCTTAGTCTGCAGGTTTGCTGGGGCGGGGGTATTTTAGCTTGATATCGAATATATATATATATATATAGGGAATAAGTAAAAAATAAGGTTTGACAATTATATAGGGATATTTAGGCAAAGATCAGGATTTTTGTAATTGGTGGCTAAAAAATTATCCCTATGTTATTCTTATGGGAAAAACGCCTAAAATGAGGTCACATTGTAATATTGCCACTACTGTGCTTGATGGTTTTCAGTTCTCTATTGTAGCTCTGCTCTGTCATTGGGACATTAAAAAAGCAAAAGTTATTAATAAGTTAAAACCTAAGATAAATCAAAATAAAGCTGACCAATCAGGTGTATTTAAAATAAAATGCGCTAGTTGTCCGAATACATACATTGGAAAAACAGGACGTTCCTTTAGCATTAGGTACAAAGAACATCGCCCAAACAGAAAGACTGACAAACAAAAATCCACGTTCGCACAACACCTGGTGGTGTCATTAGTTGGTAGTCCATCTCAACAGACTGCACCACGTTTTTGGCTTCAAAATTTTACATTACATGGGAATTCTATTCTCTGTATAATCAACTGTTCAAATTAGCTGTTGTCATAACTTAAAAAAAATAATAGTGCTGTACCCTGTTGGCATACCTTAAAAATTTTGAATGCTATTGAATGTCATAGAATCAACTCCTTTAGTTGAAACAGCTGACAAAATTCTTTAATTACTTTTAAATATGAATACTCATAAGGTTAACACCGGCAACTACAGAGCCACTGGGGTGGAGCCTGAAAGGATTTTTGAGATAAGAATATGCCTATATGTTAATGGGAATGTGAGCTACCATCATGCACAATTTCAGACCAATCCGACCAGTAGTTAATGAGTGATTGAACCCCAAACAAACAAACACACAAAATTTCACGTTTATAATATTAGTATGGTCATAGACAAAAATAATTAAATATAGACCATAGACTGTCAGCCGTGCTGTGGTTACCATGGTCAGGCCCAGACTGGCTAGGTCCGCAGGTCCTCAAACGCGGAGCGCCCCCGGCTGAAGGGGACATTTTCTCGCTTGAAAATACAAAAGAACGTTGTTACTTGTTAGAAGTTATCAAACGTTCTTAGTAACGATTTGTTTACATTTTCCAAACTAGAGAACTGTGTTTAACAACTGTTTGTATCTTGCCGTTTATATAAAGGCAGAGATCCATTGACTATATATCATAACTTGGTATATAGTTATGGTATATACTCAATGATACAACCTACAGTAGCCTATTGAAAGTTGAGTTGCGTTGTTGTAGTGTAATACATCGTCTGCGCGGTGACTTGTGTTGTAGTTAGGAGAAAACAGCTAAGTGATGCTCTATCATATTAGCTTATTACTACAGCATAAAGACAGCGCAAAAAAGACAGGAAAATAAGAAAAAAGGTACTGGACTCTTTCCGAACGATGTGCTGATTCTAGATGCCCCCGATTCTGGAACATCAGTATGGTTACCATAGGTTTTGGCGCACACCACTGGGAGCGCCGTGTAGTTACGTAGCGCTAAAGCCGTAACTACATGGCGCTCCTAGCGGTGTGCGCCAGAACCTATGGTAATCGCAGCACAACTTAGGTCTATATTCAATTATTTTTGTTCGTATGGTATACATACACAGTAGGCCTACTAATGGTACATATCTATTACCTCCTAGTACCTCACAGCTATACTGTAGCTAATTTATCATTTGTTTAGGTCGGTGGGGAATTCAGTAAGCTACCTTTAGCAATTGCTCTTCAGAAAAACTCTCCTCTTAAAGAACCATTCAATAAGGTGTAAGTATATTTTAAATTAATTGAAAAAACATTTATTCTACCTATGTAATTCATACAATAAATATATATGTTTTGATTATAAAACTTTGATTTTTTAGTTAATCATTATTTAATTTTGATTCCTATTAAACTAGGCCTTGATTGACACACCTGGTGCAAAGTTAAATGACCTTGAGGTTGGGTAAAGGATAGAACTGCCAAACAGAGCCGCAGACACTTTTTTGGATCGAACCATTAGTGACCTTAAGGCAGTAGTTAAAAAAATTAAATGGAATGAATTGTTCAGAATCTTGTAAGTAAAAAAATTATGATTAATTAATTTTGATTAATGTGTAAAATTTAATAGTATTTTCCTTGTGTTTCTCCAGTTTACATAACAGACTAAAATCCATTACAGTGGTTATGTTTTTCATAGTGTGTTTATGATTTAGAGTACATATCTCTATGATAAGACACTATGTAATTTACTATGACAAAATACATGGTTAATACAAATATTTTATTTCAATATATATTTTCTGTATTGTAAAACTCGCACTGTAAACAACTTTTCAGACTGAATGAAATGCTTACCCAACGCAGATTGGCAAATCTGAAAGAAAAATGGTGGGAAGAAAACCCGGCTCGTATAACGTGCAAATCCCAGGATTCCTTCACTGATGAAAGGACCTACCTCACTAATATTGGTAATTAAAAAAAAATTGATTAGTATTTAATAATTCCGTAATGACATTTTTCAATTTGGCTATTTAATGGTGGAAATTAACTATTTTTGTTTAATTTATTTGGGTTTAACACTAGGATTTTTGTAATCGATTGTTAGTAATTTGGATTTTTAGTAATCGAGGGGGCCCATTTTTTACCCTGCCAGTGCCCTAGGCAAGACTAATTAATAGTAGTGCCAATTTACATTTTGCAATATACAGGGTGCCCATAAAAAACGTTTCAAGACTTTGGGAAATTAATCCTCATACTAAAAGAAAAAAAAGTATCTGAAGGTATATCCGAAAATGCATATTTCTGGACATATATCCGCCATTTTGTTTTTTTACAAAAATATTTTTATCTGTGAAGTTTTTCATTCAATGATTATGACATTTGGTAAGCATGTTAGCATACACAAGACCTATTATAGAAAAAATAATAAAGTTGTTCCGATTGTTAATTTTAAAATGGCAGCCGTTTGAATTTTTATAACTTAAATAACTAAAAAACGGCTAATTATATGAAGAAATGTCATGGATACTTTTTTTGCATTTTTAATTCCCTATCAAAGGATACCAAGATCATAAATATCGTACAAAAATTACTGAAACATAACGTTTTTAGTGTAAAAATATTAGTTATTAGGGGAACACTTTATTTTGCCTGATCTTAAAAATAAATACCCCCGCCGCAGCAAACCTGCAGACTAAGCGAATTTCCATTTGCCTGATTAGATTCAGACTTAAATGTCTCCGACAAACAACTGAAACAGAAAGTATTTAGTGTATTTCTTATATAGGGAATAAGCTATTACCGTAGTACTCATGGTAAGACCTGGACCTTGGACCGATTTACTTTTTCGTGTTGAGGTCCCTATTGGACTAAAACACCATCCGTTAAAATTTATATATACATATGTATCCGTTAGCACGATAACTAAAGCAAAAATGATCCGATTTTGATGAAATTTGGTATAAACGTGTAAACCTACATTTATTTGAACGAGTTAGCGAACCAGCATGAACGGACTATGGGAACGGGGATTTATGGGGGATTTAATGAGGTAAAAATTGTGTTTTCTAATTTTTTACAAAAACAAAAATCAGCCATTTCTTTCCAATCCAATTTGTAGAGCTAAAAAATAATAATTTAGTATACTGTATTGAAGGGTTATTATGCACCTAATAGTTAAGGTGAAAATTCAAAAAAATGGTAAATTTTAATTTCCCATGCTATTTTTATGGAGAATAAGCAAACTCTTGTTTCTTCATTTCTGTTGTTTTTTGCCTCCTGGTCACAAATTTAAATTAATTTAGATCTTAAAATACCTTTTAATCCGTCAGTGTGATCATATGTCAGCGATTAGCGGCGACCGGTTTCAGCCCAGCTATTAGGCCATCTTCAGGCGATGAAAGAACATAAATATCACTCCGAAGAGGTTGTCAGAAAGTCTATAAATACGTCAGGAGAAACAACATTTAAATACTTTTTTTACAAAACACAAACAAAAACACGTGTGGCCACAAATTGACTGCACGGTGGACGGTACGCGCACATTAAAATGCTAGTCCAGACTGTCGTCACTGCCCAACAGGGAAATACAGGGAAGAAAAACCATTTACATAATTTTTTTACAAAAAACAAACAAAAACACGTGTGGCCACAAATTGACTGCACGGTGGATGGTACGCGTACATTAAAACGCTAGTCCACACTGTCGGTCCCAGGTCCAGGGCTTACCATGAGTACTACGGTAATAGCGATCGGAAATTCACTAAAAACTTTCTATTTCAGTTTGTCATATTATTATAATTTGTAATACATATGTATTGTTATTCGTTCTGGCTAATAAATAAGTTCCGTAGACCAGAGGTCAAACATGATAAGGGCGCGACTTGCATGTCCCCCACCCCATTTGTTAACTAGCCTAGACGCTTCCTTAATAAACTGGGCTTTGTAGCAGCAAGACGTGTTTTATTAAAGACCCGTCATAAGACATGGCGCAGTACGAAAATGGCTAAAATGTTGTTTCTACAACCAGTGACAATTATGTTTATACTCATGTGCGTGGTATTAAAAGTATTTTAGAGTGCGTATAATTAATGCAGTGAGATAGAAATGAAGCCTGGACAGGGAGAAGAAAAGACTACGGCGGGTAATTGACAAGGTCAAGAAGGACGCTCATCGACTTCATCGTCACCAGCTGCCGCCATTGTGGTACAAAATGCAGCACCGCCAATTAAAGTTCCCTCTGAGTTGAGTTGGACAGGTAACATGGCCAAGAACTGGTCATTTTTTAAAGAGAGATTTGACATTTTTATGGTTGCAAGTAAAAGCAACAAAGAAAATAGTGAATATCAAATTGCTCTTTTATTATCAGTGATAGGCGATCGCGCACTCAAGATCTATAATAACTTAACGTACTCAGCTGATGAAGATAAAAGTAACATTAAAGTTGTAATTGATAAGTTTGCTAACTATTTTATTCCTACCATAAATGTCACGTATGAGAGACATGTTTTCTTTTTAAGGGAACAGAAGCAAGATGATAGCATTGATAGTTATGTGACTGACTTAAGAGATTTAAGTAGTACATGTGAGTTTGGTATTTTGACTGATAGTCTAATTAAAGATCGCTTGATTTTAGGAATAAAAGACAGGACTCTGAAAGATCGTTTATTAAGGACTAAAGATTTGACCTTGAGTTTAGCATTAGACATTTGTAGAGCCTCAGAGACGGCTAATCATCAGTTACAAGAAATTTGCTCCACAGAATCAGGTTCAAACATGGGCCTACATAAAGTAGACATCGACAGACGCAAACCAAATCGACAAGGCAGCGACTTGATGATGTCAGATGCTATACGTCATAGCAACCATCGCAAACGGAAAGGGCTTGCTGGAGGATTTCCATCAGCTGATCGGAACCGTCCCCCTCCCACTACATCTACGTCGGCTGCAGCTGCAGGTTTCAACAACGACAAACAACGATCACATTTTGCAGGTTACAAAAAGTTTAGTGGTTCGGTAAAAAAGTGTTTTAAGTGTGGTTACAACCATAATTTTAATGGGAAATGTCCTGCGTTTGGTAAACGTTGTGGTAAATCTGGAATCATGAATCACTTTGCAAATCAGTGCAAAACAAAAAATGTAAATAGTATGAATGATCAGATTAATGTAAATAGTAATATTGATGATTTGTTTGTTGGTTCTCTGAATACTATTCACTGTGTGTCTACAAAAAATCGTAAACAATGGAACACAGAGTTGTTGGTTGAAAATCATCCTGTTATATTTAAAATTGATACAGGTGCCGAAATTAATGTAATTAATCAAAATGTGTTCAATTCTCTTGGTACAGATGTCAACCTAGTCGACACTGATGTGCACCTAACCTCCTATACAGGTCAGAGGTTAAACGTAACAGGTAAATACACTTTAAATGTAGTTCATAAGAATGAAACTCACATCTTAGAATTGTATGTTGTAAAAGCTAAAGCTCCATGTATTTTAGGTCTCTCAGATTCTGTTGAGCTAAACTTGATAAAAAGAGTAAACTCTCTTCAAAACAATGAAGTAGGGCTAGGGTCTAGTTCTGACACAAGTGCTAATAGGTCTAGGCCTACTTGTAATCAGGTTAAAGGTGAAACTTGTACTGATATATTTAATGATTATCCTGATTTAATGTCTGGTATTGGTTGTATGAAAGGTTCGTACAAAATTGTGCTCAAAAATGGTGTAGCACCTGTAATTCATGCTGCTAGAAAGGTACCAGTAGCAATTGTACCTAAGCTTAAAAGTAAACTTGAGTCCTTAGTTAGGCTTAAAATTATCGAAAAGGTCGAACATCTCACTGAATATGTTCAATCACTGGTAATTGTATACAAAAAAAATGAAGATCTACGATTGTGTTTAGATCCCAGAGAGTTAAATAATGCTATAATGAGGCCACACTTTCAAATTCCCTCCTTTGAGGAAATTGCTAGTAAAATGGCAGGTGCCAGATATTTCAGTACTTTAGATAGTAAAAATGGATTTTGGCACGTTCAACTAGACGATTAGTCTTCGGACCTTTACAATCCCGGTGTTACAAAAACACAGTAAAGGGCAAGGAATCTATATATTAATACGCAAGCAGTTTTCTTTTCACAGTCATAACTCAATAACGGCTTGATGGATTTTAAAGTTTGAGGTGTCAAATCAAAGGTATTTTCACGTAGTTGTGCAAATACGCCTCAGAATATTAAGAAAGGGCATCATTTAAGTACATTTAAGGGCTAAAGTTTGGAAGGTGGCGCTATCTGTTGACATTAGATCAAACTCATTTCCTTTTTTTTACAAATAAAATAACATATGGACGTAGTTTGAAATAGTTTTTAAGGTTAACCACAGACTGCAGGACCGACTTATTACTTATTACTTACAGAGCAAAGCCGGAATTTTATATTTGTATTTAAACATCTGTTAACTAAGTCTGGTTCATAAATAAAGAGTTTACTAGCAAGATCTGACAACAAATTAATTGTTTGTAATGGTTATTTGTAATGGTTGAATTTATTTACCTTACATCGTATTTTACTGAATTATCATGTAGTTTTGGTTATAGTTTGGCGTGATTAAGTGAATGTTTGAAAGTGATTAATCACAGTGCAGTTACCCGTTACATTACAATATTATCATGTAATTTTGTATCAAAATTCCTTTGTAGTGTTTTCTGTTGATTGGTTAACTTTCCTATTTTATCTAAATTTAAAATTAAATGCCACCAGTAAGACAAAGAACTGTGAGTGGCTAGAGGGAACGCAAACGTGGCCGCTTGCATCAACCTACCAATTTGACGGATACAGAGTGGCAGTACCGCCGTCGTGATACATCCAATCTCGGACAAATTAACGTTAAATTTTTACATTGTGGTGGCTTACATTTTAAGCAAGAAAAGACTGGCCGAGACAGTTCAATTATTACTCTTTGTTGCCATAAATGAAAGGTTCATTTACCTCATTTGCGAATTTCCCCATACTTTCAGGAACTTATTGGAAACTCCCAATCTGAAAACAGGGCTGTGAAGCTTGGGTCCAGAAATTATCTGGATAAAATTTGTCAATTGAATTGCGCCTTTGCCATGGTCAGCTCTGAAGCTCATTTTGACGAGAGGATCACACAGGGTATTTACAATTTCAAGATCCATGACAAGTTTTACCACCGAGTAGGTAATCTAATTCCTCAAGAAGGCCATGATCCTGAATACGCACAGATCTATAAGTACGACGTTGGCACTGGAACCCAACAGCGCATGTAAAACAATTCAAACAAAAATGAAAAAAAATGCGGGAAATAGGGTGACAATGTCCAATTTGCCATTTGCCTAATCTTTTAAAAAACGGTGGCAGAAATTTATAGGGACGAGAGCTCCTGGGAGTCGAGTTAGATTCTTATGTGCATAGTAAGAGACCAAAGAAGTGGCTTCCCTCGCTACAATGATGCTACCTGTATAAATGTCGCAGCTATTTTAATGCTGAAAAAAGAGCACCACCTGGCTAAATAAATCATTGTTTTTCTTCTTAATTTCAAAAACTAATAGTGTTTAACGTGAATCCGTTCTAGATACGTCGTTAAATCTACTCTTATGTTCCCAACCGGAGACTTTGGTTCGTACACCTAATTTAAACATGCCTACAGAACATATCGTAGACATAATTTAACAATGCTATCGTACGTGTCGTACTGGTTGGCGTCAAGAGAGGGATTTAGCTTGCTACATTGGTCTGAAAAGCTTATTTTACAGTGTATGGTTGACATCTACGTTTTCATAGAGGGCACCCGCGGCCTACAGTACATAAGAGATAGCCAAAATAATTAAATAATTTAAATATTGTACCTTAGATTACTTTTATAATTTTTTACAACGTAATATTTTCACGTTCCAATAATCAGTCATATAAATTGCTTTAGAGTGACTCTATGATTGAGGTTTTTCTGTTTATGTTTTCTGTTCTTCATTATTTTATTTCCAACTGCATTTTTGCTCGATTTCGAGCAACAGGTTATCTAGTGTGATTTATTGGCCAAACATCAATAATAAAATAGAAGATGTTGTAATCAAATGTGAAACTTGTGCTGTCAATGCAAGAAGTAATTTCAAAGAACCTTTGTTGCCTCACCCAGTTCCCAAACTTCTGGGGCAGAAGGTAGGATTAGATTTATTTTTTTATGATGGTAAAACTTTTTTATTGTGTGTTGATTATTTTTCAAAGTATGTAGAGATTTTAACCATGCAAAGTATGTCAAGCTAACATGTAGTAAGCCAGGTAAAAGCAATTTTCAGTAGGCATGGCATTCCCAAACATGTAATTACCGCTCATGACACTTGTTTTACTGGTTTTGCTTTTAAAGAATTTAGTGTTCAATGGAAATTCAATCATGTGTTAACAAGCTCTCACTTTTCTCAGGCAAACGGGATGGTAGAGCGAGCTATCCAAAATGTGAAAAATATTGTAAAGAAATCTATGTTAGAAAAAACTGATTTGTATCTAGCCTTATTGGAGTACAGAAACACTCCTATTAGCAACTCGATTCCATCTCCTGCGGAGATATTGTTCAGTAGAAAGATCAATGGTGTACTACCGTCTAATGAAATGTCACTTAGGCCTAAGTTAAATTATAAGAATGTTCGAAATAGTTTGATCTCAAGGCAAGAAAAACAAAAAATGTACTATGACAGAAAAGCTAGGCCTATGAGACCTCTTAATAATAATGAAAATATTCTTATGAAGCATAAGAATCAGTGGGTACATGGTAAGGTAATCAAAAGTAGAAATTAACCAAGGTCCTATATTGTTAAAAGTAACATATCACATGAACACGAACACCAACACATACGGACATATTAACATTTAACAAAAGGTTCTCGGGGACGGAATACAGACCTGTGTTTATTTAACTGTACCGTCGCGGGAGCCGGCTGGAGAACACATAGACTGCGTTTGTTTCGGCTCCGCTTGTTCGTGCTATGCAGTGGTTGTTCTAAAAAAAATTTGAAACTCGGCTGAGTGTTTGACTTAATACTGTAACAACTAGTTGTAAATAAAAAAAAAACAAGCCATAATTAACATAGCTTTTGAAGGTTTTTGAGTTATTCTATCACGTTCTAACAGCGGCAAGCGGGGCCAGACAGTTCAAGGTCAACCGGTCTGTCTTATCATCAAGTGCAGAACGTCATGGCTCCCCCGGAAAAACCCACCCCAATGAAGACCAGGTCAATGAGTGACAGTATTATACACAGAGTAAATAGAGTGTTATATATTCAATGGTGACAGTGGCATTTTAAGTTCGTTAAATAGTCGAATGGATGACCTCTTCAAGGAAATACGTGGACTTCGTGTCATCCTTTTTTTTCAAATAATGTACACATCTTGTTTTAGTGTTTATTTGATTTTGTAAGGGTTCTTACGGGAGACCAAGTTAACAGCATCGGGTTCCCCTATAACTTTTAATAATACTATTTAGAATAAGTAGTCAATTTGTAGTGTAACTTGAATTAAAAACATATTCAAGACATTTAAAAACAATTTATTTACTTCCAAAATTATAAACCTTGATACACTGACATCTTTTTCTTTAAATTAACTTTTATTAAGATCATTCTCTGCTCAAATTTGATTTTTAACATTTACTTTTCTTTACACAATTTTGGATATTTCTTGAATTTGAATTATTATTTAGTTTCATGAGCCCTAAAAAAATACAATAACATTAGAATTCTAGAATTAAAACTAAAATAAGCTGAAAAGGAGCAGATGAGACATACTGAAAATAAAAAGGTTAAGACTATTAAAAATTCGAACAAACTTACCCAAATTGGGGTACCAGAGACTAAGATGGTTAATCACAAATGAACTGAACTACAGTAATACCAAACTAAACCCGACTGAGGAAGAGCCTTGCAGCACGTGCTGTCTTATATACCTCCCCCTCCCCCAATGACGTCTCATCTACTTTACAAGAATTATTCTGAATTGACTTGTAACATTTTGTTATTTGAGCAGAGTTGCAAACTATTTCTTTAATAATAACACGAATTTTCAAATTTTATTTCAATACATAAACAAAAAAATATTAACCTAATCAAAAATGCTACAAAATTCCCCTGACTAAAATTTTTTTGTTGGCAAAGAAATAAAATTTATTTATACATCTTTACTAAATTCAAACAAAAGATTCTAATTCAAATTGTCTATTTTATCTTGTTACTATGTTTTGGTCCCATCACTTTGGCGTAGAACCCAACAGGTGAGCTCCCTTTTGGCATTTATTTGACGGGAAGCATGACTGGACCTCCGGTGTATTGAGGAAGGTCAGGGATCAGCTGATCGGCTCATCCACTCTCATTAGCTAGTGTGTCTGCCCGTCTGCTATGTAGGTGGACTGCATTTGACTTCTACACCATATTCTCGTACAGCTCATAAAACAGTTTTAGACCAAGTATAAATAATAGGCATAAGCAAGTTCCTTCACCCTTTTTAACATTTTCAGATAAATAATCGATTAAAAAGACAATTGAAGAGAAGACAATCATAATATGGTAATTAATACATATAAAACATTTCTTTTTCATTTTCCACATTCTCATCTCAAGTACGTTAGTGTTTTGTGGTGGTCTTCACACTTCGAGAGTGTATGTCAAGTGCTAAAGTTTGTGTATATGTATGTTTTCGTGAATCGAAGTGTGTACGTAAGTGCGTGTAAGTACGTGTGTGAGTGCATGTCTAGTCAAGTGTAGTGATAGTGAAAGTAGGTCGTTGCGGCCGGTTCAAGTTCAAGGTCAAAGTATGTTTGTGTCTTGAGAATCGAACTGGAATTCTACTTTGAGGTAAAAGACAAACATGATTTTGTAATAAATATACCAATAATGTCATCATTCATAATAATCTGAAAATCAAAATAAAAACATTGTTAACATTTCTTTGATTTAAAACCTGTTCATACTGTACCATTAATAAAAATGTGTATACATAAATATTTACAATACTCTTGATGTTTGTTTACATTGTTTATCCAAGCTTTAGTTGTGAAACATGAACTCTTTTGATAACATCAGGATTATTTAACTTTTGAATTATACAGCTGACACCTGAAATAAAGATTAATATTTTATAAGGTCCATCATACCTGAAAGCAGTTTTGGCTTGAAACTGTTTACCTTTGTTACTCAACTGATATGTCTTGACATAAACAATACTATCTTTCTTGAATGGATGCATACTTTTCTCTTCTCCATATTTTCTTAATTTTTCATTTGACTTGTTTCTCATTTTATTATTTACAATAGCTTGACTTAATTTTCCTGCTAATTCCTTCTTGTCCACTTCTTCCTCCAGTAGATCATTTAAATGCCACACGTTAGATAGAGAATTGTTTACTTTGTAGCTAAACATTAGTTCGTGAGGCGTGTACTTCGTAGCTTCATTACAAGCACTGTTTAAAGCTAACTGAATGTCACTTAAATTAGTGTCCCATTTATTTTGGCAATCATGAAAATAAATTTGGAAAATTGCTTTAATGTTTCTGAAGTATCTCTCGGCTATGTTACTCCTAGGAACATAAGGAATTATTGTTCTGTGCACAATGCTTTTACTGAATAAATAGTTTTTAAATTCACTGCTCATAAAACATTTAGCATTATCACCTATTAATTCTTTACATAGTCCAAAGTTTTTAAAAACAAAGTTCTCTAAAATATTTACAATTGATTTAGACTTCGCATCCCTTATTGCATATATCCAGACAAACTTAGTACACTGGTCAACTATGATTAACAAGTTATTGTTTTGAGCTTTCGTTCTTGTCAATGGCCCAAAAATGTCTATGTACAACCTATCCATCGGCGCTTGAGCACTACTTGACACCAAGGGACCTTCAAACACTTGTTGAGCCGGTTTACCTTTACTACATAGCTCACATGATTTTATTCTTTGTTTTACTACTTCCGAAATATTTGGCAAGTAAAAATATTCCGTTATTTTCTTGATTGTTTTGTACAATCCTAGATGACACCCGCTTAGTGAATTGTGAAAATATTTATATACCATGTCTACCAAATTGTTAGGTAAATATATTTTCTTCGCACCTTTACCATTTGATTGGTGCATTAATACACCTCGGTTTAGTGAAAACTTCTGATTGTTAGTTCCCTCATTTATGCTGTCAATTATTTTACAAATCTCCTCGTCTTCACTTTGGTGAGACTTAAAATCGCTAAATGTCAATGGAAAGTCTTTAATATTATTAATAAAAAGTACTTCCTTTACTTCTAATTTCTTATTTGCTTCATCATTGTTGGACTTAACACTAGTATTTACATTATTTACAACTTTCAACATTCACTTCTTTAGTTTCAAAATGTCTTGACAAAAAATCGGCTACTGCATTGTCTTTCCCTTTAACATGTTGAATTTCAAATGGTAGACTAAGAATAGTTTCTACCCACCTACCTAACTTTCCAAGTTCACGGAAATTTCCTAAAACCCATGCCAAGGCACTGTTGTCCGTTATCAGAGTAAACCTTTTGTGTTCTAGATAGTTTCTAAACTTATTGATAGCACTGACTACAGCTAAAGCCTCTTTATGGTACACAGATAAACATTTCTCAGAGTCTGAAAATTTCTTAGAATAATAAGCCACAGGTTTAACATCCCCATTAAAGCTTTGAAGAAGAACTGCCCCAGCCGCTAGTTCGCTTGCGTCACATTGTAAGATAAACGGCAAGTTGTAATCAGGTATCGCCAAAACAGGTGGATTGATTATAGCTTCTTTCAATTTTTCAAAGTTACTTTGACATTCCTCAGACCAAATAAACTTTTTATTCTTTTTCCTTAGTTCATTTAGACATGCAGCTAATTTAGAGTACTCTGGTATGAACTTGGAAAAATATGACGTCATACCAATAAACATACCTACACCTTTGGCATCTTTAGGCGGCTTACTGTTCCTAATAGCTAATGTTCGGTCAGGGTCTATAGATACTTGATTTTTAGAGATTAGATAACCAAGAAAACTTATTTCCTTACTGGCAAATACAGCTTTACTAGGATTAACTGTAAGGTTATGTTTCTTTAACTTCTCAGTAACTTGTTTTAAATGATTTAAATGTTCCTCTAATGTTTGACTGTAAATAATCAAATTATCCACAAAGTTAAGTATAAACTTAAATTTTTCTTCTTTGAAAACTTGGTTAAGATAAGAAGATAGAATTCCGCTACCAGAATGAAGTCCAAAAGGCAAACGATTCCACTCATACAGTTCATAATTAGTTGAGAAGGCCGTAATATGTTTACTATCTTCCGCTATTTTAATCTGATGAAAACTTTGTGTCAGATCTAGCACAGTAAAATATTCAGAATCCCTTAGATAGTGGTATAATTCATGAAGATCACCGATAGGATAATTATCTTGTTCTATTTTCTTATTCAACGTACTGTAATTTATTACCAACCTATGTTTGTCTGAGTTAGGCTTCTTAATAACAAAACTAGGACTGGCATAGCTTGATAGACTGGGTCTTATTATATCTTGTTTTAATAAGTCATCAATAATATCCTTGACAATTTTATTCTTAGGAGGACTTAATGGGTAACTTTTCTGTTTAACAGGGTTATTATCTTTCAACTTTAAACTAACTTCAAAGTTAATAGCTTCACCTATCTTGTTAGTAAAAACAGTTGGATTATCTTGTATTAGTTTCCTTATCTCGGGTCCTGCTTGATTACAGCCGACAACAATTTCCTTGTTTACATTTGCACTGATTATTGTAGGGTTATGACTCAACTCAATTTTAAAATCTGGGCTGAATTTAAAATAACAACTGTCTGCACTTAGATCCAAAACTAAATTTGATTTCTTGATAAAGTCAGATCCTAATATTACTCTCCAAGCTAGACTTCTTGCAATTAAAAATCTTACTTTCCAGGAAAAATTATGTATCTTTACAATTAGCTTACATTCTCCAATTATAGAAATATCGTTATTTATTGCTGACTTGCAGTTAACATTAACTTCCTTTGCTTCTTTAACTAAGTTACATTTTGACATTTTCCTGTACATATCTTCACTTATTAAACTGACACTACTTCCTGAATCTAAGAGGACATTTTCATTTATTTTATTTCCAAACATTACTTTAAGAGTGGGTAGCATAGGTTTTCCTATCTTAGATTTTAATCTTGTTTGTTGTACTGATCCGGAGTGATAATTTATTCTTCTACTGTACGAGTTAAATTTTCTTACTTCCTTATTGTTTATCATTTTCTGAACTTTAATTCTACCAGAGAAATTTGCACTCTTTATCCGGGAAAAACCTATTGTATTATAGTGGTTTATGGTTTTTCCCCAGTTGACTCGTTTTTTGGAGAGGTAGGGGATTCTTTGGCACGACAGTTAGGGGTGTAATTGTTTTGTTTCCTAAAACAATTGCGAGCAACGTGTCCGAGTCGGTTACAATTGTAACACTTGGGAGGTGTTCTTGAAACATTTACATTGTTAACCATCCGGTTGTGACATAGGGTGTACTCTAATTGAACGTCTACAATCATCATAGGCGACATTTTGAGCGTGAATACAAAGTTGGTCTAAATCTTCAAAAGTTGAGGGCATTTGATAAAATACTAACTTAGCTCTTGTTTCGGGATTCATTCCGATTGTAATCAATTCTACTAACTCCCGTTCAGAGTATGCACAGTTCAATAGTTTAGCATTTTCTTTGGCAGCTAAAATGTAAAAATCAAATGCTTCATTTACTCTTTGGGGTCTGTTAACTAAATTTCGTTTCAGACTCTCTCTGAGACCTACAGGTACAAAATAACTTAACAAGTTTTGATGTAAAGCAGTTAAGCCTAACTTCAATCGTTTACATTCCAATATCTTGATATGCAAAGGCCCTGTAGTGTAACCTAAACATAAATCCACGATTTGCTCATCTGACAGTTCGGTTTCATCTTTTAGCTATGTTTATCTTTTAATATGTTTCTGATAAAGCCTAACAACTTATTAACATCCAAACCATCACAAACTTGAAAGTTTTGTAAGTGAATTTGAATTGGATTTGGTAGCTTAGCGAAACTACATTTTTGGTCCTCTTGTACATTAAAGCTCGATTGTGTTACTTTTTCTACACATTTTAATTTTTCTGAGAAAACATTTTCAAGCTCCTCCTCTTCTAAAATACTTTCACTTAACTTACGTTCTACCGTAGCTTTTTCATTTGCATCAAAGTTAAGTTTATTAAAAGATTCTTTTACTGACTTTAACTTCTCAATCAACATGTCTACTTTAGATCTTTCATCCTCACCCAACTTAAACTGATTTAAGTTCTTTACTCTACCTTCATAGTGGTTAATTTTTATTTCTGCTATAATAAAACTATTAATATCTTTACTATCTTTAAGATCCACAATTTTATCATCCAAACTTTGCAAACTATTATTTAAAGTTTGAATTTCTTCTATAACGACTAACTTTTTTGATAGATTATGAGCGTTAGGCATTACTTTAATTTTTATTCCAGCTCTCAATAATTTTCTTAACTCTGACACACTTTCATTAGGATCAAACTCAATCCCTCTCACTAATAATTCATATTGAAGTTCTTGTTTTAGTAAAAATTCTACTTTTAATGCCATTTTAGTTTCTTCAATAACACATTTTAAATCAAATTAAAGAAATTATATCTTGGACTTGTCATCAAACTTGAGTTAAGCAGAGTTTAGCAGAGTGGCGCATTTTGTAGTGTAACTTGAATTAAAAACATATTCAAGACATTTAAAAACAATTTATTTACTTCCAAAATTATAAACCTTGATACACTGACATCTTTTTCATTAAATTAACTTTTATTAAGATCATTCTCTGCTCAAATTTGATTTTTAACATTTACTTTTCTTTACACAATTTTGGATATTTCTTGAATTTGAATTATTATTTAGTTTCATGAGCCCTAAAAAAATACAATAACATTAGAATTCTAGAATTAAAACTAAAATAAGCTGAAAAGGAGTAGATGAGACATACTGAAAATAAAAAGGTTAAGACTATTAAAAATTCGAACAAACTTACCCAAATTGGGGTACCAGAGACTAAGATGGTTAATCACAAATGAACTGAACTACAGTAATACCAAACTAAACCCGACTGAGGAAGAGCCTTGCAGCACGTGCTGTCTTATATACCTCCCCCTCCCCCAATGACGTCTCATCTACTTTACAAGAATTATTCTGAATTGACTTGTAACATTTTGTTATTTGAGCAGAGTTGCAAACTATTTCTTTAATAATAACACAAATTTTCAAATTTTATTTCAATACATAAACAAAAAAATATTAACCTAATCAAAAATGCTACAATTTTTTTAATTTTGTATAGTCATAATTGGTTTTTATTCTGTTCGTATTAGTTTTACTTACTAGTATTACTTTATTCGTTAAGCAATCAAATAAAGACTATAATTTTTATGCTGTATATTAATTGTTGTCATTCCTGCAATAAAGAGATTTCTATTCCATTCTATTCTATTTTCGAACGATATTTTTTATCTTGATGTTGTTTGATAGGGAATTTACCCTATATCTGGCATTAATCCATTAATGGATGTCAAAAATTTAAGTGTGAGCTGGCAGCATAAAAAAATTGATGTTTAGGACATGGTGTGTTTCAACTAATTTCATATGAGGTATAGAAGCAGGCCTTTTTAAAGTTACAAATATCCCAATTGTTTATTTTCCCTCAGTACAAATAAGGAAACTATGAGAAACTAAACTGTACCCTAAAGAACATTGCCAAAATTATGACATTTCATAAATTATAGGCTTAAATAAACACCCTAAAGAAATTAAATGGTGCCAATGACGTGAATTCACACATTCATGCAATAACACGCAAAGCAAATTTCTATGGTGGAAAAGTAGATACATTATGTAAAAACGAGCTGTTTGGCCCGTCCTACGTACGGGAAACGATCCATTAAAACATTCAAGCATAGTATAGTAAAGAAAAATCTGCCATGAGGAATTAAAACATTTGATCATTGTTTTTTTCCCAACATTTCCTATTATAGCATTATAGCATTACATATAGTATAAATAAGTCAATTCTACAAATGTCATTTCATTTTCATCCAAATGCAGAATTTTTTGTTACATTAAGCAAATGGTATTATGCCAAAAGCTAGAGAAGAATTTTAGCGTCGGCTGCTAGACTTTTCAAACTTAAAACTTAATTTCTAAAAAACTGAAACTCTAAACTAAAATTTTGGTTTCGACATTCCCTAGTTCTCAACATTATCTTTCTTTCAACACAAAAATCATAAAAATCCGTCAAGTGGTTGATTCAGAATCGTGAAATAAAAAACCCCTGTAACGTTTTAATATATACATGATGATAGCAAAGAACACAAACCAATCTAGTTCGTATCAACTACTCAAAAAGCAGTTTACTTTGCAACCTAAGTTATGTTTCAGAGATGTTCATTTAATGTAAAAACTGAATGTATAAACTCATTGAATAATAACATTTCTTCAAAAAAATAAAAAGTTGTTGCTTGTGAACCAACACAAACTATATTAAAGTGTTGTTCAGGATTGTGTATTTTAATTTGTACAGGAGGAGTTTACTCTTTGATCATTATGGGGTTGTTGCTTGCTTTTTTCACCTTAGTATTTGAGTACTACAACCCCAAGGATTACAGATCCCAGGCACCATCAAGTAACTCTAGCAAAGGACCTCATTCAAGCTCATTGCCTTTCCAGAGGTAGGTCATTGTCAATAACTCATCAACTAATAATAAACAGTAATACTAGTTTTAGACAACCATCAAGGTTCACTAAATACCTAATGTAATAAAATTACTTGTAAGTAATCCTTGTAAGTATATTACTTACAAGTATTATACTACTAAGTATAATACTTCAAGTATATTACGTTACTAGTTCTGAAAATAAGTGTTTACCGGACGAGTGTGGTCGTACCCGTGCGAGATAAAGTCGAGTGCGGGATTACCAATCGAGTCCATTAAACACATTTTGGACGAGGGACGTAGAATATTTTATGCCATACTAAGCTAACTTAACAAAAAATATCCCCGCCGCAGCAAACCTGCAGACTAAGCGGATTTCCATTTGCCTGATTGAATTAACAGTAAAATGTCTACTTAAAAATATAACATTTATTTCCTATTTAGAATTAGTTTAACAAGTACTTAGATTTGCTGCATCAGGGAGGGTAAAACTGGTTTTTTTATGTTAATAGTTAGGAAGAAATAAAAACATTTTCCAAATTTGATCAAAATATGTTCATAAACAAGCAAACTACCACAGTTTACTTGTTCTCCATAGGAATATCATGGAAATTTTGAATATACATTTTTTTGGAATTTTCTCCGTAACCATTAGGCGCATGAAAACGCTTCAATATACTAATTTTTTTTTTTTAAGCTCTACAAAATGGTTTGGAAAGAAATTGTTCAATTTTATGTTTTTGGTTCAAAAATGGGAAAACCCTATTTTGACCCCGTAAAACCCCCCGTAAACCCCCGTTCCCATAGTCTGATCACGCTGGTTCGCAAACTCGTTCAAATAAATGTAGGTTTACACGTTTATACCAAATTGCATCAAAATTGGATCATTTTTGCTCGAGTTATCGTGCTAACGGACACACACACACACACACACACCCACGCAAACACACACACACATATATATATATTAATATATATATATATATATATACATATATAAAATTTGAACCAATGGTGTTTTTGGCCTCTGGGGACATAAAAATTAAAAAGTAAATCGGTCCCGGGCCTAGGTCTTACCGTGCCACCTACAGTAATAGCTACTTCCCTATAGGGAAATTCGCTAAAAACAGATTTATTGTACGACAAAAGCATGTAAAAAATATCTTAAGCAACAATAATACTACTTGCCAATTAATTGTAACAGGTTTTTATTTCCGGTCTGAGCTACTGACCAATTTACTACCTTTAGTCCATCAGTGACCTTGAATACTTTACTTTAGGCCTAATACTTTTCAATGAAATGGCGACCATAAAAAGTTATTTTAAGCCAAGTATGAATGGAGATGAGTGTAGGATGAGTGGCGCGATCTTGTGGTCTTGATGGTGACTAAGGCCGACTTATTCCTTAGATACAGCTAGCTGTTAATTAATAGCCCATACAGCTAATGGAAACTAAGAGACCTACAGTTTATAGTGGAATCCGAACCACATTTTTTGCCCGTATATACGAATTTGTCTAATTTTCAGAATAGTACTGCGGATAGTCGTAGTACTCACTCTTGCGGACGTTAATCCACACCAGGAGTATCGCATCCACAGTGCATGCCTATAAATATCCGCAATTCGTAACCTCCTAGTAGCTGGATTACAGGATGCTGCCATCCGTCCCAGTTATCCTTATGATCTCTATAAAAAATATCATGTTCTTTAGCAGCTTTAGGATCGGTCTATTTAGATCGCCCTACCGGCGCATGTACAACTTGATGTGTAGGATCAGTAGCGAACATGTCAAACAGTTGATTTATTAAAATATTAAGGATAATATGAAAGTAAAATTTTGAACTCTGCTTTAGAAATTAAACTTAACCCCAGGTTTGAAATGGGAAGACAAACTTTAGGTCTTTTCAATTTCAATTTCAATTTCAATATTTGTCATGAGAGACGAAGCCCCCTGACTACATACCCGGTACCTATCGTGAGACTTACCCGGGCCCCATGATGTAGGCCGAAGCTTACGCATCAACCTTTTGCACATCATGGGCGGATGACTTAAGGTCATCAGACTCACCGGCTGCCGAAGCAGACCCTTCGGAAAGAGGGTTGCCCCTCAATCCTAACCAGGGTTTCCGGCTACTTGTTTAAGCGTCACTCCACCTGGGTTCCACTAGGTCGGGACCTAGAGGACCATAGTAGAGCGCCCCGACGCATTTAGTGCAAGCAACACTCGGGACCTATCTAATCCCTGACAGGCAAACCCGCCATCAATAGCCAGAAGGAAGGGGACCGTCAGCACGCTGACGGGGGGAACCCCAACCTCCCATTTACACCACTACCCGATCGAGGCCTTACCCAGTTGCTGGGAAACCAGAGATAACCAGAGCGATAGATCCCCGGATACCTCTGGCGGGCTCGGACCCAGCACCCGATCTACTTCGTTTGCCCGTCAGACCCAACATCACTGCCAGGTCATCGGGGTTTCCCAAAAGGAGGCAGGTATAGAAGTGGGACCCACCCGGATGAACCTATCCACCAAAGGTGGCGACATCCTTGACTCAATTGAGGTTCCGGGAAGAACCCCCCACACTCAAGATAACCATACCGTCCGTGATCAGAGACAGGGATTGGTTTGCATAAGTGCCTACAAACCGTTGCCCTCACACTGCGGAAAGTTACGTTTCCCTTGAGTGTCCCCATGAGCTAAGGGTACTTGCCCGTTTTCACCTCCAGGAAAGGCTACTTCCAAAGTCGAGGATATGCCACTCTGAATGCTGGTCGCACACAACAAGCAGGCCGAAGCCCAAAGAACCACAGACACAGGTAGGTTAGAGATTATGATGCACTTCCATCTCTCCTAGAGCTAAACACCCCCCCTATCCTGGATGAAGGGATGTCACTGGGACGCAATGCCCAGTCGTCCATGTCTGTGGCCTACTTGAAATGCCGATTCCAACACCGGACAGTTGCCTCCCCTTTGGGGCTAAACTTTAGGTCTTAGGGGTTAAATGTACTATTTTGTATTAAGTTCATTTTAAGTATTTTTTTTTAGCTGCCGCACAGAAAATGTTCGATATAAGTGAAGCCACGGAAGCCAAAGTTACAATCGTTGTTGCTAAGTGGCTTCAACAAGCCAAAACCAGATGTGAAAGAAGGTAAGGATAAAAATTTTTCACCAACTAACTATTAAACTCATCACTAATAGAATTCCATTGGTAGCCTAATAATACTGTACAGTGGACTCTATTATACAGGGGAGGAGACAGTTGAAATTGACGTGCCCTCATACTTGTTACATGATAAAAGTCTAAGGAAAAATAAAGCTAATAAAGATAACTCTGTAAAAAATAGCCAAACTATAGACACCTTGGGATAATTCATGTAAACAAAACACAAGATGCCAAGACTTTGTACCTTTTAAATCATTTGATCTTTAGACATGTGATGAATGGTCTCAAATCTTTCCTACAAGACAAGTTGGTTCAGTACCGCCCACTTCCTGCCGATCTAGTGTGGTTAAACCGTACTGATAAAAGATTTCTGGTTTAAGAGATATATCTTCTGCTGAGTGCAGTCTGGTTACAAGGTGTTAGGGTAAAAAGGAGTCTACTGCATAATGGTTTTTCATAAACATGTTTTTTATTGTTTATTTGTCATTATTATTGCTCAAGTACTGTATAAGCTAAAAAAATGAAAAATGCTAGTATTTTTATTCTTGTAGAGGGGTTGTTTTCATTTTTCATAGCAATGCTGGGCTTACCTGGGTTAATTTATACTGTAAATGAAAGGTTATATATTGTAGAGTATGAGCAAAATTTGTAACAAATGTCTTGGCTATATTTAGGATAACCAACCAAGAACTATCACTAGTTTTATACTTAAACGATAAAATATAAAATCCCGCAGATTCACTTACGGATTTTATCGAAGTGATAATGCCGCAACGCCTAGGTCTCGCCTGAAGTAATAAGAAAACAATCCTGATGGGCTCGTGTCTAGCATTTTTTGACAAACAATGTAATTGTGTGTTATACATACTGTGGGAAGATCATATATTGTATTTGTATATCATTGTACGAATAAATTAATTTTCATTAAACAGGCCTACACTTGTTGTGAGTTGAACTGCGTTAGTTTAAAATTTTGCTTACTTGCTTATTTTTTATACCAGATACAAAATTAATCATTTTGGTTAATTATTCTTAAATTTAATATTGATTCTATTTGTTTAGAATTTTTTCAGAGGGAAAAAACCTGCCACTGTGGACAATGGGGAAGAGGTTCCACTCAGTGGGGATGAAGATCCAAAAATAAATTATGAATCTAAAAAGTGATACATTTGAAAATAAATGTAAATGTAAAATTTTAGCGTGCTTGGACTGTAGTCTAGGGATCGTCACCTTAGTTAAGAGACGTGGCATTTTCAAATGTAAATGTGTTATGTAAATCTTCAATATAAATCTATTTAGACAAATTACCTCTTGTGTTTTATTTTTAATTTCAAAGAATTTGGAATTCCTCGTAGGTAATGAATAGTAATAATAGGTAAACCTTGTCATTCTTGATCACTTTTACAAGCAAGTTAATCTTTCATTGTTACCAGATCTTTGTGCAGATATAATTGTTGGACATGATATTTTGAAAAACCATGCAAGTATTAAAGTAGTCTTTGGTGGCAACAAGTCATAACCAACTGTATGTAGAGTGGCAGCCTCAACTGTAGAACCGGTATCTTTGTTTTCTAATTTAAAACCGGAATTTAAGCCAATCGCAATCAAGTATCATCGCCATAGAACCGATGATTTAAAGTTTATTGAAAACGAAGTAAGTAAATTGCTTAAAGACGATGTTATAGAGCCTAGTATGTCTCCATGGAGGGCTCAAGCATTAGTAGTTACTACTGAAAATCATAGAAAAAGAATGGTCATTGACTACTCCAGAACTATAAATTATTACTGGAATCATTACTGGACGCTTACCCACTACCTAGAATCGATGATATCGTTAACAAAGTCATTACTCTGCACAGCCACAAATCAAACTTGTCTCCACACTACACAGCCCTGTCTACTTGAAGAGATTCAATCGTACGTCCAAGTATGAGCCACTTGTTGAAGAGGTCCAATTTCTTCACGGGAATGCCGAGTATGCTCATGTTAAGTTGCTTGATGGAAGAGAAACTACCGTGTCTACACGTCATCTTGCTCCGGTTGGTGAGTACCAAACTGACATAGAGCTAACCGATTTTGAGAGTGATGAAAATACTCTATTACCCACTTCTCAACCTGAACCTGAATACTTTCCTAGTCCATCATCAACACAGAATCAAGAAGATGAAATGAATACTACTGCCGAGAATTTACAACCTAGACAAGAAGCTTCTAGAGGAGAGAACCATAACACATATCCGAGAAGAAGTTTCAGAAGCAGAAGACCTCCTAATTATTTAAATGACTACGTTCATTAACATTAGGGAGGAAGAATGTAGTAAAAAAAACATGTGTCTCCAATTCTTTATTATTGTTTTGTTGTGTTTAAAAACAAATCCATTTTAATTCAATGTAGTATTATTCAAGTTATTAAAATTGTAATGAGAGTAAGAATGAATGAAAAAGAACCTTTCTAAAGGTGATTAAAGTTCTTTTCATTCATTCTTACTCTCATTACAAATAGGTAAAATTGTAAGATTGAAAACTATAATAACTCATCTTTTCCTGCTCTTTTATAAAAATAAGTTTTTAGATGGTATCTCGCTTTTTTATTTAGAGAGGTGTCTTGGCATTTAACAACTAGAGGTATTGAAGTTATTAGATTATGTTGTGATTGTGAAAAATTGTCTGAAATATTGGAAGATTATATGTGCTATGCATCTCAACCCAAAAATATGACATTTTTATTACATGTGTCATATTTTTAAGTAAAAAGATTTAACAAGCCTTGAGTGTCGCATGCTTTACTTGGATAAGTGAATCCTGGTAAAAGCATATGAACTTAATTTGCAGGAGTAAAAAAGAGTTTGTAAGTGGCTAAAAAATAATTTTTTTTTGGACTTTATTGTTTTATTCAAATTAGATGTTTCAATTTTTATTCAAATTAGATATTTCAAGGTTTATTAAAATTAGATGTTTCAAGTTTTATTCAAACTGGAAGAGCGGCAACTTCGACGCATGATTTTAACTTGAATCAAGTTTACAAACCCGATACTTCAAGTTTACAGATTTGACAAATCAAACTTATTTCAAGCATGGATCAAGTATTTTTTTCAATTTATATTTAGATTAGATATTTCAAGTGTTATTCAAATTAGATGTTTCAATTTTTATTCAAATTAGGCATTTATAGTATTATTCTAATTAAATGTTTCAAGTTTTATTCAGACTGGAAGAGCGGGAACTTCGACGCATGATTTTAACTTGAATCAAGTTTACGAACCCACTTGAGCAAACTTGATTCAAGTTTGCAGATGTGACAAATCAAACTTTTTTCAAGCTTTAATCAAGTTTTTTTTCCTATCTGGGTATACATTGGAATATTCAGGGTTTCCGGTCTTGGTTGCCACAAGACCCCTCTATCCTGTCTTTAAAAAGGGCGACAAACATGAACCCAATAATTACAGACCAATTTCAAATCTGCCAGACATATCTAAACTGCTTGAGCGTGCTATTTATAACCAATTATCTACCCACCTTCAAAACTACAATCTTTTATCTCCATGCCAACACGGTTTCAGAAAGGGTCATAGTACCAACACGGCAATAGCTCATCTATGCAAAACCATAAATGATCTGTGGGAAAATAAATGTAGCGCTTCAGCCCTTTTTTTGGGCCTACAAAAAGCCTTTGACAATTTAAACTGGGAAATTTTTCTTCAGAAACTTAAACTGTTCAATATCACGGACCTAGCTCTAAATTGGGTTAAAAATTACCTTGATGACAGGCAACAATTTGTCGAATTAGGCTATCAGCACCACAACACAATTGGAACCGTCAAATCATCCTTAATGAAAACAGTGGTAGGAGTCCCACAGGGATCGATATTGGGTCCTTTGTACTTTTTAATTTATATTAATAGCCTACCAGAGTCACTGAACCATAATCTGAGAACCATACTCTACGCTGACGATACAACAATAGTAATCCCTACAAAGTACCATGAGAACAATAGCAACATAGTCAATTCAACCCTGGACGAGGCTACCTCTATCTGCAAGTCTCTTAAACTCAGCATTAACACCACAAAAACCGTTCACATAAGTTTCAAGCCAAACAACAGTAATAGAGCTGATGAGGACTGGCAAGGATTGAAGATTCCCGTTACCGCATCAACCAAATTCTTGGGAGTTATTATAGACCAAAACTTGAGTTGGCAAGATCACACCAACCATCTCTGCAAAAAATTAGCTACGGCTCACCACGTAATTAGACGCATTAGAGCTATAACTGATGAAAACACTGCAATTCTGGCTTACCACTCACTTTTTTCTTCCCATCTGCGGTATGGAATCGTCGCCTGGGGATCCACCCAGGAGAAGAACACAGACCGCATCTTGGTTCGGCAAAAGAAGACCCTTAGAACAATATTGCGCCTGCAACCCTCGGAGCACTGCAAACCTTTTTTTACCCAACACAAAATCCTTACCGTCTATTCCCTCTATATATATATATGAAACCATAATCCTGGCCAGACAACAATCCCCAACCCTACGACAAGAGAAACACTCCTATAACACTCGCAACAAACACAATATTGACCCACCTCAGCATAGACTCCAAAAATTTAACAAAACCCCAACCTATTCTGGCTCATTTTTCTACAATCTCTTGCCTCAAGACCTAAAAAATCTACCACCAACACGCACATTCAACATAAAACTTAAACAATACCTTGCTGATAGGCCCTACTATAAAATCTCAGACTTTGTGTCTGACCACACTTTCTCACGTCTCGCCTCGTGAAGAAAGAAGACCCTGCAGTTTGTATTGACGATTCCCCGATCGGCTGATCGTGGAGAAGACGCCGGATGTAAGATGTAAGATGTACATCTGTGTCATCGCCCAACACCCTGCCCCACTAAGACTGCATGTGGTCCAATTGCGGCTCAACTCCATCAGGGATGCTGCGACTGGTAGTTCAGACCTAACGTTAGCTACAGATCTGCCCACCAACAAAATTGTCAGCTGAGTGCTAGTATTAAGCTTTGCTGAGAACTTTGAAAACAAACTCTTGAGAAGTTAACTGAGATTATTTACTTAAGCAGAAGGAAGTGTTACCTACTCTAGATTATCAACAGATATTTCTCTCTTAATTGGTTTGATTGGATTTTGAGAGCCATTTGGATTCAATTAATGAGAGTCAATTTAGCCTATGAGAGTTGAGAATAAATTTGATTAAATCTTCGGCAGTGGGACTTAAATGAATTTAGCGGGATATATTTTTATTCAGAACTTTTGATCTGACTAGGACTTTTGTGTTGTGAGTGAAGGATCAAAGCCAGCGGACAACTGGGTAGATTTAAGATTATTATAAGTGTTTTGTCATCTGTTTAATTGTGTATTTATTTTATGTGTAAAAAAATATAACATTTCAGAGTAAATTTATGTTCTACTGAGTCTAGAATAATTTGGAAAAAAGTAAGCACTTCCCATCAGTATAAACATTTATTTGAAAATTAATCTTAGAAAAAATTGTGGTTGATATAAATATTTTAGGATAAGGTTGTTACATAGATATTCTATAATAGCCAGACTTATATGAACTCTCTCATGCTGCTATATTAATTGTGTATTCTGTTTCTTGTGGTATATTATTCAATTCTGAGTTTCATTATATGGTTGGAGGATAATACTTGTTATTTTTTAATCCTGGCACTTAGTATAATTAATAATTCCATCACACTAGCCTGCCATTGTTTCCTTGTTTTACAACTGGCAATCAGAAGCTATTACAACAAGGTGGCGTCCTCTCAATCATGACTAGGGTTACCCCTGGATATTATGATCTGGTATGATTTCATATGAGTAAAAATGATTCATATGAGTATTTGTGGACCACCCCTACTCTACCTGGAGCATTGGAAGTTATATTAAACATTTTTCTTGAGCTAGTTGGGTTACAGGACAAGAGCACTTTTGTTAATCAACATGTCAACCCGAATAAAGTATGCAGTAGTGAGTTTGAGGTATTATTTTAACTACCTACTTTTATTATGTGTGAAAAGTAACTTTCAATTACAGGCCTACCTTAGGGATATGCCTCATAGATCTATAAAGCAATTCCTTTCATCATTAGATATAAAATATGGACTAACACGATCGGGTGACATTTAATTGCGAAGCATTCGTTTTGGCTTTGAAACTGTCAGATATTGTATTTGCGAAGGTTTATACAGGGTGAGTTTTAAATGAGTTCCCCCCCTACTTTTTTCTACATTTCTTAAGATATCAACTCCGGACCACATCAGATCATTGTAGAGTAGTAAGTACTTCATTTTGACTGGGTATAAATTTTTGGCCGCCATCTTGGATCCGCCATATTGGATACAAAGTTTTTTTTTCAAATGCAAAGGTAAGGTTGTGACCCATCGTTTCAAACTAGATTATTACGCTGAATACGATGCTGCAATCCGTTTTTAAAAATCTTGATCCGTTCTAAAATTATGAGTACTGTTTAAAACTTTATTTTAGCCAATTTTAACATTGTGCAGTTACAAACTAAGACCATAATCGTATCCAAGTGATCATAACCAAGTGAAAATAGGTTGACAATGCCTGGTGGTGTATACTTATCTTTATCTAGCTCTATTTTACGATTATAGTCTGAGTTTGTAACTGCACAATGTTAAAATGGGCTAAAAATGAGTTATAAAATGTTTTCATAACTTTAGAATGGATCAAGATTTTTAAAAACGGATTGCAGCATCATATTCAGCGTAAAAATCTAGTTTGGAACGATTGGTCACAATCCTACCTTTACATTTGAAAAAAAACTTTGTATCCAATATGGCAGATCTAAGATGGCGGCCAAAATTGTATACCCAGTCAACATGAAGTACTTACTACTCTACAATGATCTGACGTGGTCCGAAGGTGATATTTTATGAAATGTAGAAAAAAGTAGGGGGGGGAACTCATTTAAAACTCACCCTGTATGTATTTCTATACAGTAATAGTTTTGCCAGCATATCTGGAAAAATGCACACTAAACATGCAAACAAACTCCTGTTCTGAATATAAGGTGTCAACTTACTACAAGATTCCCGTACGTAGAACGGGCAAACAGCTAGTATAGAGAATGTAAGAAATAAGGTTTGACAATTATATAGGGATTTTTAGGCAAAGATCAGGATTTTTGGATTTAGTGGCTAAAAAATTATCCCCATGTTATTCTTATGGGAAAAAACGCCCCAAGTACCGTTAAACCCGTATATTGCCACTACTTGTTCTGGTTTTGGGCTGGCAGGACGACGCGAAGAATTGTGGGGAATGCTGGGATAGCTGATTTGCAATTTCGCGCAGGGATTTGAATTTGAAGTACATTCCCTCAAATTTGGTACACCAGCAACGTCATTTGTTTATATTAATGATCCATACCGGTTCTGTTCAAGTATTCGTGAAGAAACTATAATAATGCTTTGGTTATGGTAAGCCCAAGTAGTAAGATTAAACCAAACCTTGCTATCACAATGGCAAGGTTACATTGCCAGTTCCACAAGCAAACTTATACAACGTTTTTTTACTGGAAGCCACCAACAAACAAAGCTATTTCAAGTAAAAAATAAGAAGTTTCAACAAATCATTTGATATGGTAAGTGTTAGTTGCAATATTATACAAAACACAAGAGAAAGACCAATTATGTATGTATGCATTCAACACTCACATCCATTACAGAATTGGAATAACACCCGCGGAATTGCAGTCGCTACAGTCAAGTTAATTTTTCTGATTCAAGAGAGGCAAATAATATACACTGTTCAATAAAAGAAAATGAAAATTGATATCCAAATATCATACAAGAGTTATCGACAAGAGCTATTCCGACAAATAAATCCATACTTTCAAAGTTTTGGGACACGTAGAAACTCTACTCAAAAATATGCTGATGCTGGGCATATACTCTGACTGTCATACAGTACATTAAAAGACGTTACAGTTAACCAACTTCCAAAGTCGTTTCTGTTTTATTCAAAACAGATGATGATTGTCCAGTTGGTAACCCATGGAGTTTGTTGTATAACTAAAAAATGGTACACATTAAATGGTTGATATCACCCCACTTGTCAGGATTCCCCTATGGAGAAAATCTTTTGGTTTAGAGGGATGACTCAAATAAAAGAAAAAATGAGCCAACATGAATTTACTTCACGCAGATTATCAGTGGGGCAAAGATTTTCTTCAGTTTTCCATGATGGAAAAGCTTTGTACATATTTTAGACATGTTCAGTTAAATTAAAGGAGAGCAGTATTTAGCATTCATTAAAAGTAATCAGTTAAAGCAAACTGAGTGCTGAAATGTATGTGAACATTCACGACACATTTAGAGATGACTGAAGTAAAAAGTAAGTAAAAAGTAAAGATGACAATTAAGTAAAAGGTGAGTAATTAATTTATAACAATTAATAAGAAATCTCCCACCCCTTAGGTATCAATCTTATCTTATCTTATTTAACAGGGGCAGACCAAGACCATAAAGCACTTCATCCGGAAAGTCGAATTATTGCGCACCCCAGACGATTGTTTCCTTGATATACCTTACAAATTCAGGCATCCGATGAAAGCCTTAGTAGTATTCCAATTAGTTCCTCCTCAGGAAGATATCTACATCTTATCAGATTGCCGTGAGTTATCCTTCTAGTGTCAGAGAGCTTATCACAATTATCGAGCAGTAAAAGTCCAAAGTAAGTTTTATCCTATCCTATATTCGTATATGAGCAATGTTTGCTTGTATGTATGCTTGCACAAAGATCTTGAAAACAGTTTCGATGATTTCCTTCAAAGGTTGTAAATAGTTTATTTCTGGCCTAAACACGTGTTTAATGCAGTTAGAACTGCCAATAAAAATCGAATTCCGTAAAATAACTAAATTGAAAGTAAAATTTTTTAACATTTGCCTTATGGGTTGCCATGTAACCATGTTGGTTGATCAAAATACAATGGAAGAAGTAATCAAAAGACTTGTAACATATGTTTATAACAAGCCATCCACTGTATACTAGCACATTACAAAAATAGCACAAAGGGAAAAACATCAGCTGTTGTTACTTTTAAGCAAAGAATACGCTGAAGATTACTCGATATATATGAAATAGTTCCGATCAAATACTGATTATTTTACTTGGATCTCTCCTACGAAAACTTAATTCCCAAAGTACTTAAGCAATTTTTAGCAAACTTTGGTATAGCAGTGAAATAAATATTTAATAATATAAATATATATTTATGTAAATTATATTTAAAAAAAAACTTTTAATCAGCTGTTTTAATTTAAACAAACTGTCAAAGAAATGTTTATGCAATGTTCATGTTATGTTTATGCTATTATAAACAAGTGATTTTTACCATCGACGATAAAATGAATTAATGTGTTTTGGTCGAAATTCCCATCAATATAAATTGAAATTTCATTAAAACTTAAATACTAAAAGCCAAAATAGTTGTAAATACAGCCTGAGTTTCCTTTATATTTGCTTTTACAATGTAAATAAACTATACCAAGCCATAGCTCGGTCCCCAGGTGCTTCACACAATATGTAAATCCCTACAAATAGTGCGTTATAATTTGGAACTATACTCCTTTTAATTTGATTAAAATGGTAATTTGGGAAAAAAATTCTAAACAAAAGTAAACATTACAGAACGAAAGACAATTTTCCCGATAAGTTTGTCTTCAATCCTATTTTTCATGGAGACTTGACTTGTTGACTAAGACTTCTACAAACACTGTTTGGTGTATTGTGTCATACCCATTCAATCTATATTTAAAAGTATTGGACTCCCAATGACATCCTATCAACAGTGCATGTAAATGTTCGTGCCACTGATGTAAAGAAGAATTAATTTGAAAAAAAGGAAATCTAGGATGATGGGTAAGTAAAACTAAAATTCCTACCTTAGTAGTTAAATATCCGGTGATCTTTAATCATCATACAAAAATAAAGTCATAAATAAAGTTGATACATCTAATGGTTGCCAGGTTCTTGAAAAATGTAAACCAACGTAAATAATTTGTTCTTGAAACTGGTAATACTACACAAACATAAATAAATGTTATATATGTGACACATACACATCTGACACATACTTACTCCCATTAGCTTGCCAACAACCCTTATCATGGGCAAGTGGTGGGAGAAAGTATACTATGGTATTTTATAGGTAAAGTAATAACTAAGGGTAAGTTACAATAACTCTTGAACTGTATGTTTACAGCAATGGGGGTTGTACAGTTTTGTTTGGAGTTAAAAGGACTATAACATACTAAATTGTAATCAAAATCGTTTAGGCCGTTTTTCATAAAGCTTCGGCATGCTAGTAGATCTACTATGTGGACGACCGTAAACCAAGAATTAGTTAGTAGGCCTACTTTAAATATATTTTTTGTACCGGTAAAGTGTTTTGTACGTGTGTGTCGGAAAGACTGTGATGCGACTAGAAGAATCTTTGTATGATTTGACAATGCAGCTTTGACGTCGAAACGCGTAATCCTATTGTTTGAACTTATACATGGATCAAATTAAAAAAAAAAAAACATTCAACATGAAAATATTTCATTACTAGTAACGACGGGCATGGTACAGTCATTTTCACGAATGAGATAAAGCGAGGACATGAATAATTGAAGGACTTTTCAGATAATTAATTTCAGTTCAAGCTGTGAATGATAGGTACTGTAAAATCATTAATAAAATATTAAAACTAATAGTGTTTTTGGCCACTAGGGACATCAAAATGAAAAAGAATATCGGTCCTGGGTCTAGTTCTTACCGTGCCACTTACGGTAATAGCTACTTCCCTATAGGGAAAATCGCTAAAATTCAAGAGCATTAAACAAACATTGTATTTTTGGCAAGGCATCAGAACAGTAGCAAAGTACAAACATAATAAACAAACTTATTTTAAAAGTCAGCTGATCAATTAAAATAACAAAGAGTAATCGAAGATATTGTTGTAGATACAATCATAGACAAAAATAATTAAATATAGACTGTCAGCCGTGCTGCGGTACCATGGTTACCATAGGTTCTGGCGCACACATTTGGAAGTAACCCTTTTAAATTTTCCCTTATTAATAATTACACATTGGCACAAATTATCGTATTAAAAGTAGTTTATGCAGAATTTCAGTAGACGAACGTGTAAGCTACTGATGTACCACCTCAAATTGTAACCTAATGCTGTCCCAAGAGCCAAGTGAAGCGGTCACATGACTGGGTTCACGAGTCCATATATATATAGAGGTGACATCAACATGAGACCTCACTCCTAAACATGAAGCCGACATGTCAACACTACTCCGCTTCGCTCTCCAAGAAGAGCCACTTGATTCGCAACTACAAGTTAATACATCAAATGAAGATAAAAATGTGTAAACTGTGTTATTTAATCTGTAAGTAACATCGCTCTTAAATCCCACATCTTACATACTCACAAGACTTGTAATTCCTGTAAAAGAAATGTTGTTGGTAATTTTAAAAGACATTTTCATGCAACAATTGTCCATATACAATAATCAAATTTGTCGGAAAATATATCAAAACTGAACTTAAAAATACTCTTCAGTCTAGTCCTCTGCCAATGAAATGGTAAAGTCCAGTAAGGAGAATCAAATTTATAAAATATTCAATGGATCAAAATTAAAAATTAATCTATATAAATAAAATTAGAGTTTTGTCTGTACATTGCTCAGAATCATAAATTTTTAGATTATTTTTACGTTTTATACATTAAAGAAGCCGAAACAAGCCTCATCTAAATTTCTGTCCGTCTGTCTGTCTGTCTTTCTGTCTTTCTGTCTGTCTGTAACACTCAAGATGGCATTTTACGCAATCTTCTCCAGGAAAACGAGAGTACCTATCAAGATCCAAGTCATTTTAATGTATTCACTGGATTTGCGAGAGTGTCTTTAGCCATTAAAATATAGCCTCATTAATTTGTAAATAAAATTACGGACGTTCAAAAATGCAGTTTTGTGCGATTTTTGTCAAGTATTCGTCCAATTTTTATTACATAATCATCTATGAAACAACGAACAGCTGTTCGGATCAAGATTATTTGTTCTAGCTGTCACTAATATGTGTACAAATGTTGTTTACAAATACCGCAACCATTTCCGATCCCGTTTTGAAGGCAAATCCCATTAAAGAGAGATTAAAAACGTGTTTCTTACATAACGGATTTAATTAATCGCAAGTGGGATAATATAGTGTAACCGTAAATTAAATTAAATAACTAGGCTTCATCCAGGTCAGGAACCAGAGATTCTTTGTGCATAAAATTGTTCTTGAGTTTTGATAACCAGAAAGAAGACATTGAATCAAGATTGAATCAGTGTTGTATACGGCTGGGAAACTTAAATTTATTAATGATCGTGGCCAATAGCTTATAAACAAGGTTCCACTCATTGACGGTGCTTCAATGGCGGTTGTGTAAAGTGTAAAGTAAAAAATCACAACTGCAGTGAGTGATTGTAACAAAGGTTTACGGATGATGCTAAACTCGATTTTCCAATGTGTCACTTTCTGTTCCTACCATTGACTGTATATATACTCAATAATTCCTACTCACCGTGTGATGCAATCGCTGGACCACACAGCCAATAGGCCATAGCCCATCTCTTGGGTACGTACGCCTACCCAATTATAACAACCTTTTCGACGACGATCCTTGATACCGGTACTTTTCCCTAGAATACACAGCCTTTCTACTTAAGAAATAAAATTACAAACGTAAAAAACCCCAACTTTGTGTGATTTTTGTCACATTTCCTTCTGATGTTAATAGATATACCAATGCTACGCACCATAAAGCTTTCTATAGACTTGTCATTAACTTAGGCCTACAAAATTCCTTTGGCTATTAAGTTAGCCCACATTGAACTCAAAGTCATTTCTTTCTTAATAAAGATAATTCCTAATTCGTGTTTTATTTCTGTGTTATGAGGTAAGTCCTTATCTTAATCTTATAATATATGAATTATTTTAATAATAAATAGATTTGATAAGTTACAATATACAATTTATTAATGAAATACAAATATAAGATAAGTTATTGGTTGAATTAGCTACAGGGTCTAAGTAAACAATGGTAAATTTTCAAAATGGTGGGGCTTCCAAAGTGGATGAAAAGATTCTAGGCTTATATTGGGTTGGTTTCTTCTGAAGTACTAAGTAATATTTAAATATGAGCTCTTAATCTCAGGGAGGGGTGGTCGTGCCGGTTCGAATAATATATTAGGCTTTATTTAAAATGCAGATAATTTAATTAAGTTATTATTCTGAAATGCTAGGTTCATGATGCTATTAATATAATATGTTAATGTCCAAAGAAAGATTCCAAATGGTTTCACTGAATTTAATGAAATAAAATAAGATTTGAAGATTAAATTTTGAATAAAAGTTCAATTTGGAATGTGTATATCTTGATGAGTTAAGTTAATTGGGCCTATTAGGATATGCTGATTAAATGTCCATTGAAGATTAAATTTGTCCTTAGCTAAACAAGATGGATGATGGTTACCAAATTTGTAGTGTCTGTCTTGCACCTTTGTAGCATATGTAATAAATAAAATAGGGGTTGGTTAAATGTTGGTACTCTTCAAAGGCACTTGTCCCGAATACTTTTGGATGATAAGAAATTTAAAATTTAGATTATATATTTGGATTATGAATTTAATTTAAATCAAACACAATGTACAATAAAATGATGTTCACACTGTGAAGAGTTGGCAGGATCTGGGGAGAGGCAATGGTAGAAGCTCAGGAAGTCCATGTCCATTGTTGAAATGATGTACAGCTGGTTAAATCACATGAATGACACTTGCCACAGTAATTTTGATTTTCTTTGGATAATTTTGAAAAGTACTACTATATTTAAGTTGTTATTACTATATTGCAATTTTCTTACAATTATATATTATTCTAAGTAAATGATTATTGTTGGTTTTTGATAAGTACAGGATTGATAGGTATGGAGAGAATTGGCATAAATATTATATTGTAACATAAAATAGGATGATGTTTCTGTGGGGTGATAGGATATTATATAACATTGAACAAAATTGGATAAACTAACACATTAACAAGGAGGAACATATTAAATAACTGATAACACATTATCAGGGGCATTAACAGACATTATGGGAGAAAATATACAAAATAATAGAGAAATTAATGTTAATGATGAATGAATGACATGTAATATTACACCAATCATTGTTTAGGGAATACGTAATCTATTAAATAACAGAAAAATTTTGTGTAAGGTTTTGTTGTATAAGGCTTTTTTTCAAACTGACACCGATAAAAGTTGTTTACAAATAAAGCAATTAATGGGAAATAACTTTGATTGCCGATAACTTTTTATACGAGAAAATCCAAAACCAAGATATCGATAACCTTAATTAACGCATATAATTGGTTGGATGTACTATATTTCTTAACTGTAAACGTTGGTTTTTGGTACTGGTTCTTTTTCTTTGAGCCGTTGGTAGCAGCAAGAATCATTTTTACGTACCAACACATCACTGTTATTTACAAATTAGTTATCGTTTGTGTTGCACCTTATTTATTACAGGCGTATTCAATTTAATTGATGTCTTAACTGTATAAGTTTTGCTTATTTCTGTCTGGATTTCAAAATGTTAGTTTATGCTGTACCCTTTTATTTCAAATCTCCTAAATAGGTACAATTTAGCTTTAAGGAATATACAAGTAAATCAACATCTTGCTTCGATCTTGTGTATTAAAAATTATATTTACTTCACATTGTTTTAACAAAATCTCTCACTCATCAATTATCATTTAAGAATTTCTGTTTTAGCAAACATTATCAAAAAACCCTGAAAATAAAACAATCTTTTAGTTATTTGTCTACTGATAGATTTTATATAAACTTGATTTTAAATTGGAGTTTAACAAAATTTATAATTTTAATATATGAATTTAAATAAGATAAAGCAAGGCATTTATTTAATTTGGAGACTTCTACAAAACTTAACTAAATTTAGAAAAAAAAATTACCCAAAATGGGGTTAAACACTGATTTAAACAAGTTGACTTTAGTAATAACTGACTGTCATAGAGACAGCAGCACGTGGCAGAGGGCCTTATATAACCTTGGTATAGACAAATCTGCACAATAAACTAACTAAACATCTGATTGGTTGTTGAGCCTTGCTTTGTCTTTTACATGAATGACTGAGCTAAACAGGAAAATCGGCATGTTATTGTACATATGGTACAATTCTCTCCCCCTGAATTTAAACAGTAAATACATATTTTATATTTATAAACGATCCATTTAAAATTTTTTGCAAACAATTAAATATACTAAGTTCAAACTCATTTAAATACAATTTCATAACTGAAGCATTTTTTTATATTTATCTTGTTCGAAGTTAAATTAAGAGAGTTAAGTTAAGAAGTTAAGTTAAGAAGAACAATTTGCCAACAGTAGACTTGGCAACTCTGTAAGAAGTTTGGCAACATTGTTCTCCCTCAGGTTGGCTAGTCCTTATCATTACAGTTGTCTAGTTGCTTGGATGTATCTCCCAATAGTGAAACAACGGGTGGACAGCATGACAGAACGGGCAAGACAACAAGGCTCCAACCTCTCCACAGCATATCAGCATTATCAGATATGTAACAACATTCAAATAATGTAACAGTATTCAAATTATTTAATACAAGTTTTTGGATAAAATCAAATACACATTTTTAACTATCAAGTTTTAAGTTATTAAAATAAAACATTTGTGACTCTTAGAAAATGTGTTTCATAGAAAATACAATGAACATAAAAGATAAAACCAAAAATTCATCTGATAAAATCAACATTATTAAATTTAACATCAATACCATTCAACCGTTCAAAATTTGTCATTTTAAAACCATTTTATTTCAATCTCTATAAACATTTACATTAATTGTTAACAACTCAATTCCATTTAAATCATGACCATTTTGTTATCAATATAGACAATTATCTTTGTGACTTGGTTTAGCATGAGAAGAACAAATCATTAACCATTCGACCAAGAAATATGAACACAATCTTTGGAATGTCATCGCTGCAACATTTTACTACAATACAACTTTAACATCCTGTGTAGTCAAGAAATTCAACTTGTACCATAAACTGTACTATCCCCAGTGAAAAGGTGCTCAATTGAAGTGAAGTGAGAAGTGTAGTTCAATGTGAGTGATTCAGTGTAAAGTGTTTGTTTAGTCAAAGTGCATGCAAGGTGTAAAATGTCCCCCCAAGTGAAAGTGTATCAAGTTGTGAAGTGCAGTAAGTGAATGAGCAGTAAGTTATGTGTTTGTGTTAGTGCATAGTATGTAAGTTTTCACAAGGTAAGCGTAGTGTAGTTAGTGACAATACTAGTGCATAGTTTACTTTAAATTTCTCTATGACATTTTATTCACCTTGATTATTGATTAATTATATAGATAACTTATTCTAAAATACCTCATTTACCATACTCTTATGTACAATTCATTTGGTTTAATCTTCTGGAAATGCATTTGTTAGCCCATTAGATAAACCATTTGCAAATTTACATATATTTCCTTTTTTACCTGAAAATTGCTAAAACAATCATAACATTATTATACAGATACATGTTCATTATTAATATCTAGTACTTCCCTGTTAAATCTCTTAATTTTCTAAGCTAACCCTTATTTTTTTATTGATATCAAACTTTACTGAACAAAAATGTATTACATAACAAAATTTACTGAAACAAAATCCAAAGTTATAATTTGATTAAAATTGATTAAAAATTCACTATTCATGACATTTTCTTTTCAAAAATCATCAAAACATTTTTTTTGGTTTATTCATATTTTACTAAACATTTTCATTTTTGATTTGTTTTATAAAATAAAATAATCTCAGCTTCTTTAAAAATTACAAAGATAAAATCAAAACCTTAAACAATTCTCAAAAGCAAAATTAAAATATGACCATATTATATTTCTTTGGAATAAATAAAATAAAATTATTACCTTCTTTTACAATTTAAGCTGTGAAATGTGTACTCTTTTTACAACATCAGAGTCTTCAATTTTTTGTACTACACAGCTTACATCAGATATAAACAACAATATCTTGTATGGTCCATCATATCTTAAAACATGTTTACTTTGTATACTTTTTTCCTTGCTACTGATGGAGGTCTTGATATAAACAATTGATCCTTTCTTAAAAGGGTGTTTACTATTATCTTCAGAATACAACTTCCTCTTCTTATTGTTTAGTATTGCTTCCTTTGCATTATCAAAAGCTTTAGTTAATTTTAACTCTAATTCTTGTTTATTTACATTGGAGTCCATGACCTCATTTATTGACCATGCGTTGGTTAATGGATTATTAGGCTTGTAACAAAACACTAATTCAAAAGGAGTAGCATTAACTGTTTCATTTACTGCACTGTTCATAGCTAATTGGAGTTCACTTAAGTTTGAATCCCACTGATTTTGATTTTTATGGTAGTAAATTTGAAACATAGCTTTAAGATTTCTCAGATAACGTTCACTTTTATTTTGTCTTGGAACCATGGGTATATTTAATTTATGCAAAATACTTTTGTTAAATAGAAAGTTTTTAAATTCATTACTTGTAAAATACTTAGCATTATCACTTATGAGTTCTTTACAAACAGAAAAATGTTTAAACACATTATTTTCAAGAGCTCTTATTATACACTTGCTAGTACAATCTTTTAAGGGACAAAGCCATGTATACTTGCTGTAGTCATCCACTACTATTAATAAATAGGTACTAAAGTTCTTTGTTCTGAACAAAGGTCCATACGTATCTATATAAATCTTATCCATGGCGTTTCTTGAAGGAGATGTAACTAAAGGGCCATTGTAGATTCTCTTAGGGGGTTTGCCTTGAGAACAAAGTTGACAGTTTTTAACCCTATTAGCAACTTCAGGAATAAATCCGGGCATATAAAAATATTTACTAATTATCTTCACGGTTTTAACACACTCCAAAATGACCGCCTACATGTGAGTCATGGAAATACTTATACACCATGTCTAGAAGGATTTTGGGTAGGTAAATCCTCGGGGCTTATTTGTTAGATTTTTTAAACATTAACACTCCTTTATTCATAATGAAATTGTCTTTACCTTTACCTTCTTTTAGACTAGACACTATACTTGATATTTCTAAGTCCTGCTTCTGGTACTTTTTTAATTCAAGAAAACTTAAAGGAAAATCTTTAATGTTGTTACAAAATTTGATTTCTTGGTTTTCCCATGAATTATTTAAGTCTTCATCAGTTGGCATTTTGTTTTGGTTCAGTTTAAACATAATTTACATTTAGACTAGGGACAATATTTACATTATTTACAGAGACATCTGGATCCATGTCTTGCTTATCGAAAACTCTTGATAAGAAATCAGCTATTACATTATTATGACTTTTAACCAAAACTATTTTGAATGGTAAAGATAATATAGTTCCAACCCAACGTCCAAGTTTACTCAGTTTCTTGAAGTGAGTTAAAACAAAAGCTAGAGTGCTTTTGTCTGTGATCAAAGTAAATTACCTTATCTCAAGCATTTTTCTAAATTTAGAAATAGCACAAACCGTAGATAAAGCTTCCTTTTCATAGACAGACAAACACTGTTCACTATCGGAAAATTTTCTTGAATAAAAAGTAACTGGTTTGTTTACACCATCTTGGTTTTGTAAGAGACAAGCGCCACAGGCTCTGTCACTGGCATCACAATGTAATACAAAAGGTTGATTATAATTTGGAATAGCTAAGATAGGTGGTTCAATAATGAATGCATTGTTAACTATTTTGACAACTTTCATCCCAAATAAACTTTTTATTTTTCTCTTTTAAATCATTGAGTGGACAAGAGATGTCGGCATACTTATGGATAAACATAGACCAATAGCTAGTCATTCCTAAAAATCTACTTACACCCTTGATATCTTTCAGGGGTTTAAACTCCTTGATAGCAGTAACTCTGTCTGGGTCGATTTTCATTTGATCTTTACTCACTAAGTATCCTAGGAATTTTATCTCTTTAAACACAAAGTTGGCTTTCTCTGGGTTTACTGTTAGATTGTGATCATATAATCTGGTGATAACTTCATTTAAATGTACTAGATGTTCTTCATATGTTTTGGAATAGATAATCAAATCATCTACAAAGTTAATCACAAATTTAAACTTTATGTCTTTAAAAACTTCGTTAAGATAACTGCTAAGCAATGAAGATCCTAAGTGAAAACCATACGGAATTCTACAAAATCTCATTTGTGAAAAAGGTGTTACAAAAGCAGTATAGTCTCTACAGTTTTCACTAAGTTTGATTTGATGGAAACTAGTAATAGTTTCCACCAAATCAAAATAGTGTAATTGATTTATGTAAATAAATCAATTACACTGAAATACTCGCTTCCTTGCAAATAATGATAAATGTCATTCATATCCCCGATAGGATAATTTACTCTCCCTATCTTTTTATTTAATTCAGAGTAATTCACCACAAGTCTATATTTATCACTATTAGGTTTTTTCACTAGGAATGTTGGACTGGCATAGCTTGATAATGAAGGTTCTAAAATTCCCGGTTGAACTAAATCATCAATTAAATCCTTTATAATTTGCATTTTATGGGGGTTGAGTTGATATGGTCTAAGGTTAACAGGCTCCTTGTCTTTAAGCTTGATTTCATATTAAAAATGTATAGCTTCGCCTATTTGATTGGTAAAAACTTTAGGAAAATCTGAGATTAGTTTTGTAATGTCTGTAGTAGCTTTATTGCATCCAATTTTAATTTACAGTTCTCGTTAGCTACTATTACAGAAACATTTGACACAAACTCTACTTTATAATTAGGTTCAAATGCAAAGTAACATTGATCTTGACTTAAGTTAAGTAGCTTTTTACTCCTCTTGATGAATTCAGCTCCTAAAATAATGTTGCAAGCTAGATCTTTAGCAATGATAAACTCTAAATTCCAAGAAAACTTGTTTATCTTGATTTTAATTTCACACTTGCCTATTAATTGCATTTTAGTATTAGATGCTGTTTTACAAAAGATTTCAGGTTCGCATACGTTACTGATAACATGGTACTTACTTAACTTGTTAAACAATCGTTCACTAATTATGTTTACTGAGCTACCTGTGTCAATTAAAGCATTTTCAAATAGATTTGGTTTAAAACATACTTTAACAGTTGGTAGAATACTATAAAATCCTCCATTTTCCTTTTTTGTAATAGAAATTAATTCATTCTTAAACTTGCATTTAAATTGTTTCTTCTCTTGGACATTTAGATACCTTTTCTTCCTTTTAGAATTAAAAAATACACTAGTTTTATTCTGGGAGAGCTCTTGTTTTACTTTTGCGAATCCGAGGCTCTCCCCTGAGCCTCGTTTTTTGTAAAGAACCTTGAAGACTGATTTGGGACATCACTATTACCATGGGGAACATAAGGTCTTGGTTTTACATTTTGACTGATGTTACCCAATTTACCACATGCAAAACACTTCCTAGGTGCTGGTACAAAATTTACATGTTTTGTGTGAAATGGTGGGGGCCTATTTGATTTACGCCTAAAATCTTCAAAGCGGACGTTTTGATTATGAATACTCAATTGACTCAATTCATCAAATGACTTAGGGTCGCTCACAAAAACTAGCCTACTTCTAGTTTCTTGGTTTAGGCCAATTTTTATCAACTCGACAAGATCTCTTTCTGAAAATGCAGATTTTAGAAGCTTGGCATTTTCCTTTACTTCTAAAATATAGATATTCAATGGTTCACCCATCCTTTGAGGACGAGTTACAAGGTCCCTTTTGAGATTTTCTCTTAAACCAATAGGTATAAAATAATCAATTAATTTAGTATGCACTTCATCAATACTTAAGCTACTATTTTTGCTTTCTATGATTTTTGCATACAATGGTCCTGAAGTATAACTCAAGCTAATATCTAAGATCTAGGTATCACTAAATTTCGTTTCATCCTTGACCTTAAGGATTGTATTGATAAAATTCAAAAGTTCCCTTGCGTGTAATCCATCAGTTACTTTAAGATTTTTGAAATGTCTTTCAGCTGGATTAGGCAATTTGGAAAACATGTTTGACATTGTTATATTTGATACTTCTACAGGGGTTACAAAATCTATACTTTTACTTTCAAACACATCATTTTCATCCTCTAGATTAGACTCACTTATCTTCCTTTCGATTATTTCCTTTTTTGCTTTATCAAACTGGACATTGTTAAAATCCTTTTGGATTTTATCTAACTGTTTAGTTTATTTACTCAACAACTCTCTGTCTTTATCTTGAAGTTTAAATTTACCTGTAGCTTTTGTTCTATAATCATAGTGATCTAATCTTGTTTCAATGCGAGAAATTTCACTTAGATTATGAGTCTCGGTTTCAGGCTAGCTACTTTAATTTCTAAATTTTCCAATCCGGCTTTGATGAGTTCCAAATTTATATCAGAATCTAATTTTTCACATGAATTTAGATGATTTCTTTCTAGGCCTACTTTTAAAACTTCTCTTAATTTTTACGTAATGCAAGAACAGTATCACTTTTATTAACACCAATTCCCCTTACTGTTAGTTCATATTCCAGTTCATCTCTTAACAAAAAGTCTACTTTCAAAGCCATTTTAAATAAAACTTGTTTGCAAAATAAAATAATTAATTAATACTCTTCATAATAAAAATAAAAACTTCCTTCTTGTTCCATACATTTAATTAATAGGCTATTATTCCTCTTCATTATTTTAAGTATAGTTATTAGCAGAGTCGCGCATTTATTGTACCCGCATAGATTGCACGGTGTACTTTAGTCACAACTAAACCTAACTTCACGGCTTGTTGAAACACTGTATAGTGTGTCACGTACTTTACCTTGTCATGTAGCGTTGCCAATAGTTTTTTTTTCTCTGCTACCCGGAGGGACCTCATGTTCCGGAAGGAGAGGTAGATCCTGTAGTTTGTCGTGAACACGGTCCGGTACTGTCACATCAGCTTCCATTATATACCCTGTTGGCGCGTCCAATGGAAGGGTTGACCAATCCAACGTTTCCGGTGATTCTACAAACTTAAAGTTTCCTGTCGGTAGGTAAATGGACTGTGCTTACCCATATAAGTTCAGGGCATCCAACATTAGTAACCATGTTTTTGGTTCGTTTTCGTTGTAATCTGACGGGTTGCTAAGGTATGGGTTGTTTGCTACGGCATGCCTGAGACTGACCTGCACAAGTCCCCTCCCTGATACCGGACTTGATCATTAATAACATGTCCGGATCTGTGAGAAGCTCGAGGGTGACACGGGTCATCCGAAGCATTGATTTATATGCAAGACCAGGTGCAGTGTAAACATGACAACCATCGATTTTACATGATTCCAAACATGTTTTTCTGAAGGACGTAAGAATGTCGGCAAGTAGACAAACATCGAGTTTTAAGTACAAATTGTGGTATTCACCAAACGTTTTTATTTTTTATTTTTCCCATACGGACCGTGCGAACTCGTAATCTTCTTCTGAACACGGTTCATTGTTCAAGCGGTCAAAAAATGCATCCCGTGACGGTAACTCGGTTTGGTCAAAGACCGCTGTGGTGGTAACAAAATCATATCTCTCGCATAATTCACATTCGGTAGTTATTTCAAATCGATCGTTTTCTTCCGCTGTTAGTGTTTTTAACGGCTCCTGTCGCGTGTACAGTTGTTTGACACGAGTGGCAAGCTGTTGCATATGGATCATGAAAGATTGTGCCGCATTGGAAGTACGGTGTAGTTCCGGTTCCGTACTAATACCTACTTCGTGCAGCTTTTCAACAGGTAGAGTGGTTTTCAGTAGTGTACAGTAAGAGTTGGGTTCGTGACACTGGTACGAACGATCAGACCCCACGATCTGCACTAACGTATCTTCAAAACAGCTACGACAATAATTGGGACCAAAATTTGGTATTCAAATTTCAAAAGGTTTTCTCCTTCTTTCGGATGACGTGTGGTAGCGAGTTTGACTTTTTTACAATGACGCAAATGATCTTCAAGCCATATTTTGGGACCCGTTTTACACTTTCTAACTTCTCGGTGTGTCGAACACCGTTTGCATATGACAATTTGATTGTGGCCAGCCGCCACCTGCGGTCTGATCAACTTTGCAAAATCCGTGATGTATACGTAATGTGAGATGTTAGCACCAGCCCAGTACAACAACAAATCGATATGATCATCTTTTTCGTCAACAACACGTAAAGGGCTTATGTCACAACCCGGAGCTGTTTCGAATACGTTCACTTATGTGTTTGGGTTGTCCCTTTCGAATATGTGAATAGACGATACTGAGACCGGAAATGTAAGATTTTTAAAATCATAGTGATCTTTGATGTTTTCAAAGTGACTCTCATTTAAAACGGAGTTAACGTTTACATCGGGTAGGTGTTTTACAAGAACACTGTACATGAAGCATTTTTCGTCCCTATTTTGAATATTTATGGTTGCTTTGCGTTGGCTGATCCTTTTTGGTAGGTTAGTATATGATTTCCCAGTGGGTTTCTTAAATGTAAATCTACTTACTCTTATAGTTAAGCTAGACGGAAGATCCAGACTCCAGCCGCTACCTTTGCCCTCAAACTCGGACTGTTCCGCAAGCAGCTTCGCACCATCCTGCGCCAGCATGTCCTCGAGATCGTCAGAGCCCCCGTAGATAGCCCTAGTTGTGGTTTTAAAGTTGAATTCCTCTAGGATGCCTTTGTGTAGATGGTTGAAGTAGGATAGCAACACCAAATTGAATTTTAGGCTATGCGTTGTCTTCAGCTCCTCACGCAGTAGTTTTTCAACCAGAGGAAGAGCCGATGCTAGGAATTCCTTTGAGTCTTTGTAGTAGTTGTCCGGGTTGTCAATAGTATAGTCCCGACAGCTTAGAAGACCACGTTTGAGATGCCATTTCAGCTTTGGAGATGGTATACTGCTGCTGCTGCTATGTTGTGAGCGTTGAGCACTGTTGTTGTATTTTGAACTGCTACTGCGTTGTTGACTGCTATTCCGTTGTGAACTGCTGCGTTGTGGACTGCTACTGCGCTGTGAACTGCTACTGCGTTGAAAACTGCTATTGCGTTGTGAAATACTGCGTTGTGGACTGCTACTGTGTTGTAGACTGCTACTGCGCTGTGGACTGCTGCGTTGTAGACTGCTGCGTTGTGGACTGCTGCTGCTACTGCTGCTGCTGCTGCTGCTGCTGCGACTCCTTACTCCTTTTGATTGTTTGGCCGGAGGTGGATTGCCAGGGCTGCGTCGTCGTTGTCGTCGTAATTTTCGGAATCGGTACCCTTTGGTACCGTATACCCTTTGGTAGCAAGACACATTTGCTGGTGCCTTGCTAAGGACTCCTCTGTTAAGAAGTATGCCTCATGGCATATGGTGCACTCTAAAAAATCCATGTGTTGCTTGACACTCTGCGGATCGTTGTGTGCCATTCCACAGAACTTCTCGGCTCTTTTATGCTCAGTGGTTAGGATGGACCGACCTTGTGATTAGACATCCATGACATACTTACCTCACCTACTGACCTCGTTCTAGATTCTCAATCCTCGACCTACTGACATCAATATAACCAGTCAGTCCTCGACCTACTGACCAGGATCTGTCCTCGACCTACTTACCTCAATCGGTCCTCAACCTACTGACCAAGATCTAGATTTTCAGTCCTCGACAATGTCCTAAATTTTATTCCTTATGTGAATGTTGTATTTTATTTCTTGTATTGTATTTGAATAATGTGACTCAAGCCATGCATGTTACTGTGTTTTATACGGCAATAAAGAACTTTTGATTTGATTTGATTTGATTTGATATTCGGATCAGTGGGTCGCCCCACCCCGGAATGGGGAGGGGACCTCAACTGCGGGTTTATAAGACTATCGGTTCAAGCTACGAAAGCACAGTTTGCTTGGTGCACACATCCGCTGCACACCTTCTTGGTAAGTGCTACTGGTTTCTCTTTTTACATCTACTAGATCACAACTTTTTAGTTTTGTACACTTTGACAATACTTGATACTGTACACTCTGGTCACAGACGTACACACTTACTTATTGACAGGATAAGAAATAACAACAGCTATTGGTTGGTTTTTTTTATTAAATAATTCGAATAAAAAATCTTCCTCTAACGAAGCATAACTAGATGAACTACTAGCTGAAGCTTCAGTTAATAGTCCATCTAGACTATCTTCGTCAGAAGAATGTTTATTACTTCTGGTGACGTGGGTGGTTGAGGATGCAGTGGCGGCGGGGTTTGCCGCGATGTTGACGGCTGCGGCGTGAGTGGTTGAGGAGGCGGTGGCGGCGAGGTTTGCCACGATGTTGACGGCTGCGGCATGAGTGGTTGAGGAAGCGGAGGCGGCGGGGTATAACACGATGTTGATGGCTGCGGCGTGAGTGGTTGAGGATGCGGTGGTGGCGGGGTTTGCCACGATGGCTGCGGCGACAGTGGAGCTGGTGGCCAAAGCAGCAGCGGTGACAGCGGTGGAACTGACCCCAGCGGCAGCGGTGACGGCGCGGTTAATGTTGCAAGCGGCAGCGGAGCCGGTGGAGGCATAAATCTCCGTCGCACAGCTGGAATGCCGCTTACGACCGCTGTAGGCTTTCTTTTTCTGTCAAGTACCACCTCGTATCGCCGAGTCGTCTCGTAGCGCATCACTGCTGCCATCAATCCTGCTGAAATATATAAATATGTTTATACAACTTACTCTGACTGGCTATGTAGACACTGTTATCCTTGCACTTGGCTAGTGTATATTTTTAAGTTGCCTGTTGTCGTTACACTTGATAAGCTTAGTAGTTTCTAACCCCATAAGCTTTTAAGATAACTAAAAGTCCACTAAACCGTACACTTGAAATTAATTGTTATAACAAGAAACCTTGCACAAAACCGTCCATTGTTTTATAAATTACCCTTGTGTTTATGCAAGTGTTGTAGTACATTTCTGAGTCTGGTTTTATTTCATATAATTTCCATAATGATAATCAGTACTCGTTTACAACTATTCTCGTCGGGTTGTGCTGCTTGTAACACTGGATGTGAGAAACGCATTTAATTCCGCGAGGTGGTCCGATATGCTGGACGCACTGGAGAACACTTTCCACGTCCCGGCATACCTCATGCGCATGATAGAAGACTACCTCCGGTACCGCCTCATCATTTACGACACTACAGAAGGCTCCAGGACGATGGATGTAACTTCTGGTGCTGCTTAAGGATCCATACTGGGCCCGGACCTCTGGAACGTCGCCTACGACAGCCTCTTGAGATCTGAGATGCCTGAGGAAACTGTCCTAGTTGGGTATGCAGATGACGTTGCGGCTTTAATAGCTGCACGTAGCATTGAGCTTGCCCAGCTGAAACTAAATCGAGTCATGCGAACCATTAACGCATGGATGGCAGAACATGGTCTCTCGCTCGCTCTGAGCAAAACTGAGATTGTGATTCTGACTAAAAAGAGGATTGACACCATCGTGCCTTTGATAGTGGGGAACGTTGAAGTCCAAACCACTCGTGCCGCAAAGTACCTTGGGGTCATGGTGGACAGCAAGCTCAGCTGGCGAGACCATATCACCCGTACGGCGGACAAGGCCGCTAAAATGGTTTCTTCCCTTAGTCGGTTAATGGCCAACGTCGGAGGTCCGCGGTCCAGCCGCAGAAGGCTGTTGATGTCTGCGGTCCAGTCCGTGCTCCTGTACGGTGCGGAAGTCTGGGCAGACAATCTCAATAAGGAGATATATAGGATGCGGCTCGCCCGAGTGCAGCGTCAGGCAGCACTAAGGGTAGCATCTGCCTATCGAACAGTGTCCGAACCCACCGTCCTGGTGGTTGCTGGAGTCATCCCCGTCAAACTTTTGGCGGCGGAGAGGAAGGCAATTTATCAGCGCCGTGGGGAGGACCAGGCAAGAATTGAGGAACGCACCCGGACCTTCCAGCTGTGGCAGGAGAGCTGGGAACAGGAGACAAGGGGGCTCTGGACCAGGCGGCTGATACAACAGGTCCAACCTTGGGTTAATCGGCGGTGCGGAGAGGTGAACTTCTACCTCACACAATTTCTGACGGGTCACGGCTTTTTCCGGTCGTACTTGTTCAGGATGGGCAAAGCCGTGTCACCCGATTGCAAAAACTGCCCAGGAATTCCCGATGACGTGGAACACACTTTCTTCCACTGCCAGCATTGGGAAAGGCCCCGCCTAGAGGCTCAACAGTTCGTAGGACTGCTGTCGGTGGACACGGTCATACCGATGATGATGGAGGGTGAGGACAATTGGACCTGTGTGTCACTTTACATCCAGGGTGTTCTCCGCGCAAAGAAGCTTGACCTCGACCGGGATGCGGTGTAGGTCAAAAAAATAAATAATGCCAGAAAGGGTGCGAGCCCTGTGGGCTTAGGTCACATGTTGGCCTGACTTGAAGTAATGTGACAAACAATTCCAGGTCTGTGTCCAACAGAGTAGAGGGGGTTTTTTAGTGAGTAGTCTGTGATAAACTCAGGAGTCTCACACTGCAGGCTGGCTACCTGTGTGCGTAAAAGCATTTTCCCTCCTCATCCTAAAAAAAAAAAATCAGTACTCGTTTATACATAGGGATTCATATATTTATTGTATTGGCACTATCAACTATTGACGTTCCGTTAAAAACCGTTTAATATCAAAAGTTTAGTAAAGATATATTTGTTTTATCGACAATGTGTTATAAACAAATACGTTTCAGATTGACTTTGTATACGTGAACCATACTCCTAACAAATGTACATACTTTAGAGGCGTTCGTAGATTGATTATATTAGTCAACGTGATCCAATAATTTCATTATTTGCATTCACTACACAAACGTATTTTTAGTAATATATTTGTTTTATTGACATACAGAGTGGTGTATTAAATACATTTAGGATTTACTTTAAACATGTGTACATGAACCTGCTAACAATTCTACATATTTTAAGGGGACTCGTGTATTTATTATCAACATTCAATTTTATAAATCCCTATAACATTCGTTAAAGTAAATACTGACTTTTTAGTTAAGATCAAATTTGTTTGATCAACATAGTATAATACTCTTTAAAATCTATATTTGTTTTACATAAGTCTAACAGTTGTTCGTACAAGTTATACATAATGTATTTTACTACCATGTGCTGGCAGACCCCATACGATTATCTTGACTATACAGTAGTTATGTTCTCTACTTGAACAGGTAGACTTACAATTTGTAAACACAACTACTTTACTACTTGTGTATAACTTTACAATATATCACATTAGACAATCCAACTGACCACCACAAAGTATTACCCGTTGTCCTGAATTATAAACCCAGTCTGTAGATACATCAACTAACTCTATTGTTGTTTTTATTTACAGTACAATGTCAGACTTCAAGTCAAAATTGAACAATTTGGAAGTAAGCAGAGGTCCACCGAGGGCAGCTATATCAGATTTGATCGATCCAGCTGGTTATCCAATCACTGGTGCGAGGCTACATTCTCACCGGGAGTACGGCACAAGTGTGATTATAGACATAATATTTGACAGGACGCCACACATTGTGTTTCTACCAAAACGCTTCGCTTTGAACCTGACTCAAGCTGAGATAGACACGATCGCAGCTGGCGGGTACAAAGTTAAATGTACCGGGAAGACCGGAAGGTCCCCTAATGTTCAGATTTTTCTATAAATACTCTAAATCATAATTTTGTTTATTTACTAACCTGGAGTATAATTAGAGACCTCCTCGGTGATCTCGTATGATCTCGACTCCTTAACCGTGTGGCGGGCTCGTAGATCCCTCAAAGCTGCAACTGCGTTCTCTTCCTTATCGTATTTAAATAATACTGCAAACCGCGACATGATGTGACTGACTGCATATTCTTCTCTACATGCATTTATACCCAATCCACACTAAGGGGTTTACCCTGACTTCGCAATTTGGTCACCTAATTTAACCTGGTTGCATTAAGTGCAGTCGGTCACCTACATATTGCAACAAAATATACACCTGGTTTAGGGGCCCAGTGCACTCGGTCACAGAGACAAGGACAGCCACATGTCGGCCCAGTATACAGACACTGAACGCTGGCGAGCCAGACAATGTCGGCAGCGTACACCGTACAAGTATACTTTGTTTCTCGGGCACTGCAAGTACAAGTAGTTTAAGTAGTAGTTAAGATGGAGGATTATATATCTACTGATCATCAAATTAATTATGGACCTATTTGTACTTTAACAGATCACTCTTATCACACAGTAACACAATGTGCACTACAAAACGCATACCGATTAGCTAATTTTCTAGTTCTTCACTATTGGGACAAAAATAAATTCAATCAGCAACAGTGGAAGTATTATGAAGGAAATAGCATTGGAGGGGGAAAAGTGTGCTATAAATACTGTGAACAGTCGCAGGATCCTCATTAGTATTACTCCAGACATCGCAGAGGTAACATCACACAGGATAATCCTAATCAAGAAAATGGCTTCACAACAGTTTCTCCAGTCGTTTGTGAATCTGTTCAACATCCAGTCCAAATCCAGCATTCTAATTACTAAGAAATGTCACAAATTGAAGGAACACAAACACTACATCGTTCACGAGCTGAACAAAACAGAAATTTCATATGGAGACGCAATTTTAACATCACTGAGCTAGTCATCGTTTTCACCAGGTGATGAACCGAAATTTCAAGTTTATCTTCCAAGACGATTTGTGCAGCAACTACAAAGCGAAGATCTGCGAGGTATTCAACCAGGATCCCTCTATTTGGTATCCCATGGAGTTTGCGGCAACGATTCCACTGAACTATCTCTACACATCACCCATCAATGTTAGTTTTAAGTTTTTTTTTTTTTTTTTGTAAATAACCGTCTATGTATGTTTGTAACATGTTTTTGTCATTATAGAAAAATAAAAAAATAAATTAAAAGAGGAAACAACATATCAGCATATAATTCACAGTGTTATTATACAAATATCAGCAACATGTCACAGTGTAATTCCAACTAGTAAACACGTTGCTCAAAATCGAGCAATTGCAAAGAAGTAAAGTACAGTAAGTCATCATAATTTCCGATGAGTTGAAAAGGCTCAATTCATAGATTACGTACCTAACAGTTCCATGTAATCAACATTTCTTGTAAATATTTTATCATTTTTCAAAAGCTGATCTGGTTTATTAAATGTTTCCCACTTATTGCCGTATTAGGTTATCTGATACCGATTGTCTAGTTGTCTGCTCGATTGATAATGTAGTCTGCATGGTACCACCCATTTTCGCCAGTACGTTTACAAATTTCAGTCAATTTTTATAGCGATTACATTTTGTTTACATGACTAAGAACTACCTGATTTTCTGCATAACCTCTCTGTCGCAATTTTATTTGCATCAATTGGCATTCATTTGGTTAGTTACTGTTATATCGTAAATTATATTTACCTGAATAAATCCAGAATTGAAAAGCCTAATGTCATTCAGATGGTTTTTTGTTTCCCTTAAATGGGAATAATGCGAATCCTTCAATGAAAGTTGTATTAAGTTTTCTTGGATGTAGTCATATTCTTTTAAAAACACTTGACTATTATGAAAACATATATTAATTGAATAATGTCCTTGCCATACCAGTTTAATTCAAACTTAGAGGGGTTTCCTTTGACAATTATCATAAAGTTAAGTCCATGTTTCCTACAAAATAGTAGCACTTCGGATAATATCCTTATTCATTGTTTGTGGGAATCTTCATATTGTAGCTGTAGGTGTTCTTAATTATATAGGTTGATAACGATAGTAATTTTCTCTATTTCTTCTACTTGATGGCGTTCTATGACTTTGCCATGTTTCCAAGGTTAACAAATCGGTTCTTTCAATGATTTCTCAAGAAATACAGTACTATGTCAATTCAGTTTTCTTATTTGGTAAAATATATCAAATTGTCCAGGCTTTCTCGATTTTTTACATTGTAATATGTACGAATGTAAATTAAAATAGATAATATTTAATTTTAACAAAATCAGTAAATGTACCCAATGCGTTTCATTGAATTGAAAAATAAATAACAGCAATTAAATTATACAGCTGATCAAAATGTAAACAATGTTCTTCATACGGATAACATGGGAACTTTAACAGCCACAGGGGCAGAACCCAAGGGACTTTTTCAAAAATGTAAAGTCAGTTTGCAAATCTACGCGACACGCTCTTTCCAATGAAACGTCAATGGATAAAATCGGTTAAGAAATGGTGGAGGAGTTCAACCGACAAAGTTTCATGTAGCGTATTAATTATAAAGATTCATCTTTTGATCACAAATCTGAATACAGTTTAAAATACTATTGTTTTAATCTAAAGTGTTTCAAGACACTTGAATGTCAAGTAGATGGAATGGCTTGTAAAAAGTGTGAATCGTTCTCCTATTGTCAATGTAATTGTAAAACATATCAAGAAAAACGGAAACATCCCTCACAAGACAAAGGATGTAGAATCAACCTCCATTTAAAACGTATGGAATGATGTCCTCAAGATGCTCTCCCCCACCTCTAATACTCTCCCCCTACTTGAACTGCTAGAGGAGGAAAAAGAGCTTCAACACAAATTTGATCGTGTAGGAGTTGAAGAAGTAAACATATTTTTTTAGTAATAAGAGTTACTATCATTACTTACTTATCTACTTGCTTTTATTTAGTTTTCAACCCAATATCAACTCTGTAAAAAATAATAATAATAAGCTATCTACATTTCTTTTAAGTCGATCTCTAAATTTTTAATATTGTAAAAAAAACTGTTTTACTGTGTACAGGGTGTCCGGTCATAAGTTTTAAATAAAATTTAGCATTAAACTACATGGTAATGGTGACAGAATGTCACAAATTTGAGGTTCCCAGTCTCAACAGTAAGAGAATAACAAATAAATTAAGATTTTTCAAAAATTATTGTAGTTGTTATGAAAAAGGTTATTTTACTCTGTTAAAAATGCACTTATTGTCAATTTAAATGTAATTTTCAGAATCCTCACAAAATTGTAAATAGGTAAAACACATAATCGTTGGGGTACGGAAAAATATTCTATTTAAATTTCTTCGTTAAACAAATTATTTTTATATCGACGAAAATGTAAATAACATTCAGCAATTTATTTCTCGGTTGCCAAGTTCCGGCGAGGTTATCAAATATGACTAAAACCTTCCTTATTTAAAGGGCTTTACAATGATGTATAACAACATTTACCTACTGTCTATAATGAACTTTACGCACTATTGTGAAAAATCACGGTCAAGCCAGAACAGATATTGTAAAAAATAATAAAATTTTACTTACTATTTTATGAGCTGACCACTGATGACGAGGGTTTGTATAATTTATGAATGACCAGACTACACTTCCATCAAACTAAAGAGTTTTTTTAAGACTTTGGGAAATATGTTATTAAAAAACACAATACATTAGTAAAAAACACAATACACGCATTAATTTCAATATGAAAGGATAGTTGACACATTAAACAAATCAATGACATACTTTGTTCGAAGCACAAATCACAGTTGGGTGTGAAGTGCCCTCCGTTTTCCCGCAAGCAGGCCTTAGCACGTTTGCGAATTGCGCCAACTGTAACATCATACGTCAATTTTTCCCTTACTTTCCCAGCAGCCTCAAAGATTCTCTCCCGTAACTCAACTTCAGAGTTTACAACAGTTAAGTAAGCTAGACTTTTCATGTAATCCCAAACGAAAAAATCTAACGGGCTCAAGTCTGGAGATCGAGGAGGCCATCTCATACTTCCTCCACGTCCAATCCATGTCGGGTAGTTTTGGGATAACCACAACCGAACGCTTTCAGTAAAATGTGTTGGAGCACCATCCTGCCGAAATATGATTTCAGCTCTTTGTTGAGGATCAATTTCATCCAACAACTGAGGTAGAGAGTGCTGAAGAAAATCTAGATACAAATCACCGTTCAGATTTCCTTCGAAGATATGAGGACCAATTAACTGATCTCCAATCACGCCTGCCCACACGTTGATCCCAAACCTTTTTTGAAAAGAAGCTTCTCTGGAGGCTTTTGGATTTTCATTATTCCAAAGATGCATGTTGTGACTATTTATCACACCTTCTCTGGTAAAACGGGATTCGTCAGTCCATAGTATTTTTTTAAGGAAGTGATATTCAACAATACCACGTTGAAGAAGCCAGCGGCAGAACTCCTTTCTGGATTCGAAGTCGCTAGGCTCCAATCCTTGGACCTTTGCAAAATGATACGGATGGAAGTTATTGTCCTTTAACACTTTATGTACTTTCCACCGGGACATACAAGTTTCAAGAGCAAGCTGCCTAACACTAGTAGTAGGATTATCCATAACTCTCTGAATTACACCCTCATCAGCTGCAACATCATGCACAGGACCTACTTCTTTCTTCTTCTTCTCAACCGATCCTTTTTCCAGCAAACGTTGATGCACTCTAGTAAACACCTGAGTACTGGGGATGGTGCGATCAGGATACCGATTCTGGTACTCTCTCTGAGCAGCCGACGCATTACCGTTACACAAACCATAAATAAAATGCATTTCAACATACTCCCGAATCGAAAAAGACATACTTGACCGATCACTGTCCACATGTGACTGATAGATCTTTTTAAAATATGACTACTGGTACGCTTTATTTTCTTATCGCTTATATAAAGTATTGTTATCAGTAAAATACCTGAATCTATTGACTAAGTCCATTCAACAAAATAGAAATTCCGGGAGATAATTTAAATCTTATATGAAAAATATACGATAACCGTAACTTTATCACAAACACATCTTACTACTATGTTTATTATCCTAGCTTGGTAGTTATAAACAAAGCGTTGCATGCGAGAAAAAAATACAAATTATTTGTTGCCTGCACTTAAATGTATTCTTCTTCACAGTAGATTTTCTTTGCCCTACCATGTTTTTTTCACAATGATGATCGAATTACAGTAGGGAATTTGAAATACGGTAAAAACTATTATACACCATTGTAAAGCCCTTTAAATAAGGAAGTTTTTAGTAATATTTGATAAACTCAGCGGAACTCAACAACCGAAATATAAATTGCTGAATGTTATTTAAATTTTCGTCGATATTAAAAATAATTTGTTTTACGAAGAAATTTAAATAGAATATTTTCCGTACCCAATCGATTATGTATTATATCTATTTAAAATGTTGTGAGGATTCCGAAAGTGACATTTAAATTAACAATTAGTGCATTTTTAATAGAGTAAAATAACCTTTTTCATAACAACTACAATAATTTTTAAAAAATCTTAATTTTTTCTTAATTATATTCTCTAACTGTTGAGGCTGGGAACCTCAAATTTGCGACATTCTGTCACCATTACCATGTAGTTTAATGCTACATTTTATTTAACACTTATGACCGGACACCCTGTATATTCATCTAGTTGGCTAATTAGTTCTGTTTTAGTTATGTATAGGAAAGTAGCTATTACCGTAGGTCTCATGGTAAGACTTGGACCCGGGACCAATTTACTTTTTCGTTTTGAGGTCCCCAGAAGCCAAAAACATCATCAGTCCAAAATTATATACAGGGTGTTTTTTTAAAAACTTGCATCTTTATTTATGTAAAAACCGCAATAGATAGAAATATGCAGTTTGCAGGAATCATCTATTGACGTAGGGGGACCAATTGTTTTGAATTCAACGTTACATTCACATTCCCCCCCTTTCCCCCCCTGCCCCCAACTTAATTTTTTTAAATAGCAAGGTACCCCTTGTGACATATAAAATAAAAGAGCATGAAAAAAGAAAATGTTTGATGAAAAAAAATTGAAAATCGGTTCATAAATTTGTGAGATATTCCCCCCCTTACCCCCCCGGAACTTATTTTTTTTTTAATAGCAAAGTACAATATCAAACCCTTGTGACATATCAAATGAAAGAGCATAAAAAAAGAAAAATTTTGGTGAAATTTATTTTTCATTTGATATGTCACAAGGGTGGGTACCTTGCTATTAAAAAAACAAGTTATGGGTAGGGGAAAAGGGGGGTGATTATCTCACAAATTCATGAGCCGATTTTAATTTTTTCTTCACCAAAAATTTTCTTTTTTCATGCTCTTTCATTTGATATGTCACAAGGGGTACTTTGCTATTAAAAAAAAATAAGTTCCGGGGGGGTGAGGGGGGGAATATCTCACAAATTTATGAACCGATTTTCAATTTTTTTTCATCAAACATTTTCTTTTTTATGCTCTTTTATTTGATATGTCACAAGGGGTACCTTGCTATTTAAAAAAAATAAGTTGAGGCAGGGGGGGGAAAGGGGGGGAATGTGAATGTAACGTTGAATTCAAAACAATTGGTCCCCCTACGTCAATAGATGATTCCCGCAAACTGCATATTTCTATCTATTGCGGTTTTTACATAAATAAAGATGCAAGTTTTTAAAAAAACACCCTGTATATAGAGAGAGAGAGAGGGAGGGAGATAGAGAGAGGTGTTTGGCCGAAGCCCAGCGGTCCCTCCACCACCCCTGGTATAAGTCAGAGACTTATTCACCAGGCCGCTTTCCTGAAATATCTTCGGATTCCTCTTCCTGCTGTCAGCTTCAATCCATGTCCTTCCAGGCACATTCTGTTCCTAACCAACACCTCTCCCCTCACCTAGTACCCTCTGTACTAGGATCATCGGATTTTTTTTTCTTTCTTACCAATCTTCTTAAATTTATCTTTCTTTCCTAACATTTTTATTTTCAAATTCCAGCCTGTCTTCCTGCATTTTCAAATTCATGCTTTTTCTTCCCTATCCTTCGGCACATTCTGGCAAACTCCAGCGCAGATTCTTTGGTTCTCAAGAAGTTGATCTTCACCCAATCCCATGTCTTTTGTTGGAGGAATTCCCTCATGTCGCTTCTTTCTTCTTCATAGAATGGGCACTACATCAGTACGTGCTGCGATGTCTCAAGCTCTCCGCAATGAGTGCAATGGTCATCATCGACGAGGTTGAAACTTTTCAGCTTTGCCTTGAAGTTGCCGAGTCCGCTGACGAACTGTGTCGTGTAGTGATCGGTTTCCCAATGGAATTTCTTTCTGAACCTCACATCCGGAACGAACGCAAAGGTTTCCCTTCCTTTTGTGCTAGACTCCCACCGTCTCTGCCAGTCAACGAGTGTTTCTTCTCTTCGGATCCTCATGCTATCCTTGACGTTGATACCTTCTGCTTTATCCCTTCTTCTCTTAATCCTTTCTTCAACCATCAAGTCAAGCGGGATTACCCCGGCAATCACTCGGACAGCTTCGTGGGATATCGTGCTGTAGCCCTTGATCACACCCAACAACAGGTTTCTCTGCAGACTCATCAACTTAGACTTCTCACCTCGTCCCCTCATTCGTTGGCCCCACATCTCACAGCCGTACAGCATCATTGGTTCAAGCGCACCGATGTACAATCTTCTCAAGTTCTCGCATCTCATGCCGTTGTTTGCCTTGGCCAGTCCTTTTAACTTTCCGAATGCCCTCATAGTCTTGTCGATTACTTACTCATAATGTGCTGCAAATTTCAATCCACTTCTTACTGCGACTCCTAAGTACTTTGTCTCATTTGAACACCGAATTGTCACGTCTCCCATGTCGACACGGATGAATCTTTCAACCAACCTTCCTTTCAGGAGCACCATCACTGTCTTTTCCCTCGAAAAAGTCATCTTCCTGTCTTCCCCCCACCTAGTGACCAGTTACAAGGCTCTTGATGCCTTCCTCATGAGATCAGGGCTTGTGTTCGACTTCACCAAAAGCAGTCCGTCATCCGCATAGGCTCTCGCGGAGATACCTTCCTCGAAAGGCAGCCGCAAAAACCCATCGAACAGGATGTTCCACAACAGAGGGCCCACCACAGACCCTTGGGGGCATCCTTTAGTGATGTTCTTGTTCACCTCTCCGTTGCCAGCTCTTAGTGTCACGGTTCTGCCTCGGAAGTAGTCCCTTACCAATCGGTAGATGTTGTTCGGACATCGCCATCTCCTCAAAACTCTCAGAATCTCTGGCCACCAGGCGGAGTCGAAGGCTCCAGAAATATCCAGGAACAAGCCTACTACGTACTTTTCATCTGTCTCTTCTACTTCTCTTCTCATATCCAGGAGTGCGTCTACAGTTCCAACACTTTCCGTGAATCCATATTGCAGTGGATTTGCCCTATTTTCCCTATCCATCCATTCTTTCATCCTTTTCACTATTAATCTTTCGCCTAACTTTCCTAAGACAGGTAAGAGGGTTACTGGCCTGTACGATTTTACCTTACTTGGGTCCTTTTCCTCGCTCTTTAGAAAAACTTTGACGATTCCTTTTTTCCACACATCAGGATACCTACCTTCTCTCAGCATCTTGTTGTACAGGTTCAACAGCGTCCCCTTGATCCTTCCAAACATTCTCTTAACTACTTCGTTCTTTATTCCATCCACTCCCGGGGCTTTCCTATCCTTCAGCAGTGAAACACATGCAGTGAGCTCCCCTTCCGTGAAATCTTCCTCATCTGTTCTAGTGCTTTCATCAATCATCCTACTTCTAATTCTTGCTTGTTTCTCTGTATCCTCCTCTTCTCTATCGTCTGGCAGCAATCCTTGTATCATTCTCTCTAGGGTCTCTTGCACTGTCTCTGTCATTGTACCGTCTTCTTTTTCCAGGCTAACCAGCACAGTATCCTTTTTCAGCTTCTCTTTAGCAATCTTATAAACCTTTCCCCACGGGTCACCCTCTTCCTCCGCAATTAACTTTTCCCACATCTTCTTCTTTTGCTTCCTGATTCCCCATACGTAATCTGTCCTTGACCTAACAAACGCTCTCCTGTCCACTTCACTCCCTGTCCTTCTCCAGATCCTACTTTTCCTTCTCATTTTTACTCGCAATTCATCCAGCTCTTCTGTCCACCAGTATACCTTTTTCGTACCTAATTTTGCTTTTGGGAACTGTTCCTCCATCAGTTTGCACGTCATTTCTGTAATCCTTTCTGCATGAACCTCTGTTGTAGCCGTTTCAACTTCCATTTCCTGCATGCTTCTCTGTAGAGCCTCGTCAAATTTCGCCCAGTTTACCTTCCTTAAGCAGTATGATCCTTGCCTCTGTTCATTCTGGATTATCCAATTACTTTTATCTCCTCGCAATTTCATAGTAATTAGCCGATGATCACTTAATGTCTCTTCATGAACTAACCAGTCCTCCATTTTTCCTGAAAGATCCCTTGTCACCAGTGTCACGTCAATGTTTGATTTGCCTCCCTGTGTATTTTCAAACGTCGTCCACCTACTAAATTTATTAAGAACCTGCAGATCCCAAGCCAGTACAACATCTTCTACCTTAGATCCTCTCTCATCCGTTGATCCACTGAGCCATAACCCTGACCTCGCATTCAAATCCCCACCACACAGCACTCCTTTATTTCCATTCTTTCTAATGATATCAGCTAACCATGTCATATGCCCATCTATGGGTTCCGATGGCCTACAGTACAAACTGATCACTTGCATAGCCTTTCCATCATATTCCAGCCTAACACTGACGCACGTTCCATTCGTTTCTCTGGCTTCCATGGTAGCTCCGATCTTCTCATTGAACACAAGGATCACGCTCCAAATATCCTCCCTTCCGCTTCGATCATGAAAAACCCTACATCCTGATATCTTTACCTTTCTGCCCACTGTGTATGGCTCCTGAACCAGAAGAACGTCAATCTTTTCCTGTAAACACCTCCTAATTGCCTCATCTGTAGCTGCCTTTCCCCTACCTAAATTCCACTGGGCTATCCTACAATCCATAATCAATCTTCTCGTTGTTCCTCTTCACTGCCTTTTCATAAGCAGGACACTTTCTTGACCCTGCATCGTGCTTCACATCACCTCGATTTTCTCTTTTGCAGTTGGCACAACAGACTGCTTCTTTCTTTTTCTTATTAGGGCACTCCTTGTAGTCATGCTCACCAGCGCAGTATGAGCAGCTAGGCGTTGTCGCAGTACAATGCTTCGCTATGTGGCCGAACCTTTGGCACTTAAAGCATCTGGCTATGTCTACGTAGTCCTTGACCCCACAGCATTGCCATTCTACAAATATCTTGTCCTGCCTTCGCAGCCAGTTTCGTACTCTCACAGAGCACTCCACCACGATGTGATTCTTCTTCCCAGCTGATTTAACGTCTTTGTACTTATGTCGCACCTCAAACTCCTGAATGAATTGTCCCTGCTCAATTTCACTACCTTGCATATTTCTGTTGAAGACTTCTTCCTTAACCTCGTTTTCTGTCAGCTCAGCGTTCACGTCATAAATCATTATGACGGGTCTCTTCTTTGTCGGCTTCTCAACTTTTAAACCTGCATCCGCTAGAGATTTTTCTTTCATCAGATTGTCTATTCCTTCTTCGTTCTCTGCTTCCACGATTACTCCATTCCGGATGTTAACTATTCTTCTAACCTTTAATCCTATTTCCTGCGGTTTCACTAACCTCTTAAGAGTGCTTAGAACTTCGGCGCTCTCCTGGTTGTCACTCTTCACTGTTACAATGTTAGGCGGTGGAAGCACGGGGCCTTTTACGCCTGTGACCTTTGGCACCGTAACTCTTGGAACGGTTGGGGAATCCTTCTTCAGAGCTGCAGAGTAGCTCACTCCACCTGCGCCTGATCCGATCTTATCCTTCAGATTTTCCATCTCATGCCGCACAGTTGAGCTCACAATCTTCAAAAACTCTCTTCGTTCCTCCAATCTTGTCTCCATCCTGACTCTCTCTTCTCTAGCCCTAATCAGCTCTTCCTGGAACTTGTTTAGGTACCTCCCGAACTTCTCCGTCTGAGGCTTTGTCACCATTTTTATGATGGTTGGCTGCTTCATCTTCTCCAATACCAAGCTCAATCCTTCTAATGGGTCCTCATCATCCTCCTCAATTTCCTCACCCGATTCCAAATCCTCAGTCTTCCTGGTTTTCCGCTTTTTCTCTTTCTCCCTTTCCTCCGGACTTCTAATTCTCTTACTTCTTAGCTTCTCCGCCTCGGACTCCGACTCCGCCATACTGCTGGTCCCCGAACGATAGCCTTCTCCTAACCCAGGCATCCTGGAGCTACTCAACCTTCTGTCCCTCTCATGTCTCTCCAGAAACTCCTTTTCAGCCGCTATCCGGTCCTCATCAGCCTTTCTAGCTTCTTGTTTCCTAGCCTCCTCTTCCTCCTTACGTCTTATTTTCTCCTTCTGTATTTTATCCATGGTTTTCTTAGAATTCAAATTGCTATTTGAAATATCAAAAGTTTTTTCTCTTAAAAAATTTCAACCTGGAACCTGAAAACTACAAAACAAATTTATTGGTGTTGGGGTTTTTTGAGTTCCCCGGTTCATAGGAGTATTGCCAATCATTCCTGCGCCGTCCATCGGCCGAGGCCCTACATTTCACCAATCTGGCGAAACCTCCTCGGACACCGATGCCCACCTATCACAGTCGCAGGCACCCGCGTATGCCCATGGTTCTTGAGCCGATTTCTGACAATTTTGAAGCACCGCTTTCAGCGTAGCGAGGCTGCTTACTAACGGTGGCCCCCACTGTTGTCAATTTCACAGTAGTGGCTGCCATCAAGCTTAGGTCTGGAGTTAACATGTGAAGGCATCCCCACTAGCGTCCCCCATTACCCCGACCAGAATGCAAGGGGAGGTCTGGTTCACAATGGTGACCAGCTCAGATTCAGGGCCGTTTGCCATGGGCAAGCCATGACGTCCGCAGACACCCAATCCGCCTTCGTGTTTTTCAAAGACCCCACACACACCGCCTCTGTTCCACAGACCGCCACTTGATTTCCCTTGATTCCACTTCAATGCCAGGGGAGGTGTTTGGCCGAAGCCCAGCGGTCCCTCCACCACCCCTGGTTTAAGTCAGAGACTTATTCACCAGGCCGCTTTCCTGAAATATCTTCGGATTCCTCTTCCTGCTGTCAGCTTCAATCCATGTCCTTCCAGGCACATTCTGTGCCTAACCAACGCCTCTCCCCTCACCTAGTACCCTCTGTACTAGGGTCATCGGATTTTGTTTTTTAATCTTCTTTCATTTATTTCATCTTTCCAGAGAGAGGTGTTTGGCCGAAGCCCAGCGGTCCCTCCACCACCCCTGGTTTAAGTCAGAGACTTATTCACCAGACCGCTTTCCTGAAATATCTTCGGATTCTTCTTCCTGCTGTCAGCTTCAATCTATGTCCTTCTAGGCACATTCTGTGCCTAACCAACACCTCTCCCCTCACCTAGTACCCTCTGTACTAGGATCATCGGATTTTTTTTCCAATCTTCTTAATTTAATCTTTCTTTCCTAACATTTTTCTTTTCAAATTCCAGCCTGTCTTCCTGCATTTTCAAATTCATGCTTTTTCTTCCCTATCCTTCGGCACATTCTGGCAAACTCCAGCGCAGATTCTTTGGTTCTTAAGAAGTTTATCTTCTCCCAATCCCATGTCTTTTGTTGGAGGAATTCCCTCATGTCGCTTCTTTCTTCTTCATAGAATGGGCACTCCATCAGTACGTGCTGTGATGTCTCCAGCTCCCCGCAATGAGTGCATTGATCATCATTGACGAGGTTGAAACTTTTCAGCTTTGCCTTGAAGTTGCCGTGCCCGCTGACGAACTGTGTCGTGTAGTGATCGGTTTCCCAATAGACTTTCTTTCTGAACCTCACATCTGGAGCGACCGCAAAGGTTTCCCTTTCTTTTGTGCTAGACTCCCACCGTCTCTGCCAGTCAACGAGTGTTTCTTCTCTTCGGATCCTCATGCTATCCTTGATGTCGATACCTTCTTCTTTGTCCCTTCTTCTCTTAATCCTTTCTTCAACCATCAAGTCAAGCGGGATGACCCCGGCAATCACTCGGACAGCTTCGTGGGATATCGTGCTGTAGCCCTTGATCACACCCAACAACAGTTTTCTCTGCAGACTCATCAACTTAGACTTCTCACCTTGTCCCCTCATTCGTTGGCCCCACATCTCACAGCCGTACAGCATCATTGGTTCTAGCGCACCGATGTACAATCTTCTCAAGTTCTCGCATCTCATGCCGTTGTTTGCCTTGGCCAGTCCTTTTAACTTTCCGAATGCCTTCATTGTCTTTTCGATTACTTGCTCATAATGTCCTGCAAATTTCAATCCACTTCTTACTGCGACTCCTAAGTACTTTGTCTCGTTTGAACACCGAATTGTCACGTCTCCCATGTCGACACGGATGAATCTTTCAACCAACCTTCCTTTCAGGAGCACCATCACTGTCTTTTCCCTCGAAAAATTCATCTTCCTGTCTTCCCCCCACCTAGTGACCAGTTCCAAGGCTCTTGATGCCTTCCTCATGAGATCAGGGCTTGTGTTCGACTTCACCAAAAGCAGTCCGTCATCCGCATAGGCTCTCGCGGAGATACCTTCCTCGAAAGGCAGCCGCAAAAACCCATCGAACAGGATGTTCCACAACAGAGGGCCCACCACAGACCCTTGGGGGCATCCTTTAGTGATGTTCTTGTTCACCTCTCCTTTGCCAGCTCTTAGTGTCACGGTTCTGCCTCGGAAGTAGTCCCTTACCAATCGGTAGATGTTGTTCGGACATCGCCATCTCCTCAAAACTCTCAGAATCTCTGTCTACCAGGCGGAGTCGAAGGCTCCAGAAATATCCAGGAACAAGCCTACTACGTACTTTTCATCTGTCTCTTCTACTTCTCTTCTCATATCCAGAAGTGCGTCTACAGTTCCAACACTTTCCGTGAATCCATATTGCAGTGGATTTGCCCTATTTTCCCTATCCATCCATTCTTTCATCCTTTTCACTATTAATCTTTCGCCTAACTTTCCTACAACAGGTAAGAGGGTTACTGGCCTGTACGATTTTACCTTACTTGTGTCCTTTTCCTCGCTCTTTAGAAAAACTTTGACGATTCCTTTTTTCCACACATCAGGATACCTACCTTCTCTCAGCATCTTGTTGTACAGGTTCAACAGCGTCCCCTTGATCCTTCCAAACATTCTCTTAACTACTTCGTTCTTTATTCCATCTACTCCCGGGGCTTTCCCATCCTTCAGCAGTGAAACACATGCAGTTAGCTCTCCTTCCGTGAAATCTTCCTCATCTATTCCAGTGCTTTCATCAGTCATCCTACTTCTGATTCTTGATTGTTCCTCTGTATCCTCCTCTTCCCTATCATCTGGCAGCAATCCTTGTATCATTCTCTCTAGGGTCTCTTGCACTGTCTCCGTCATTGTGCCGTCTTCTTTTTCCAGGATAACCAGCACAGTATCATTTTTCAGCTTTTCTGCAGTAATCTTATAGACCTTTCCCCACGGGTCGCCCTCTTCCTCCGCAATTAGCTTTTCCCACATCTTCTTCTTTTGCTTCCTGATTCCCCAAACGTAATCTGTTCTTGACCTAACAAACGCTCTCCTATCATCTTCCCTTCCTGTCCTTTTCCAGATCCTACTTTTCCTTCTCATCTTCACTCGTAATTCATTTTAGCTCCTCTGTCCACCAGTACACCTTCTTTGTTCCTACTTTCGCTTTTGGAAACTGCTCCTCCATCAGATTGCACGTCATTTCCGTAATCTTTTCCGCGTGAACTTCCGCTGTAGCAATTTCAATATCCATCGCTTGTATACCTCTTTGTAAGGCTTCATCAAATCTTGCCTAATTTACATTCCTTAAGCAGTATGACCCTTGTCTCTGTTCATTCTCATGTCTCCGATTAATTTGATCCCTTCGCAATTTCATTGTTATAAGCCTATGATTACTTAGCGTCTCTTCATGAACCATCCAATCCTCTACTCTTCCTGTAAGATCCCTCGTCGTAATCGTCACGTCAATGTTCGATTTTCCTCCCTGCGTGTTCTCAAAAGTCGTCCATCTACTAAATTTGTTCACCACGTGCAGATCCCAAGCAATTACAACATCTTCCACCTTCGACCCTCTCTCATCCGTTGAACCACTGAGCCACAGTCCCGATTTTGCATTTAAATCCCCTCCGCAAACAACTTCTTTATTTCCTTTCTTCCTTATTATATCAGCTAACCATGCCAAGTGACCTTCAATGGGTTCCGACGGCCTACAATAAAGACTGATCACGTGCATTGACTTTCCATTCTGCTCTAACCTAACACTAACACACGTTCCACTTGTTTCCTGAGCAACCATTATGGCGCCAATGGTATCATTCATCACAATAACTGCACTCCAAATATCTTCTCTTCCGCTCCTGTCATGAAATACTCTGCAACCAGCTATCTTCACCTTTCTCCCTACCGCGTATGGCTCTTGGACAAGAAGGACATCTAATTTTTCTTCTATACATCTTCTGAGTGCTTCATCTGTAGCAACTTTACCTCTCCCTAGATTCCATTGCCCAATTCTACAATCAATAATCTATTTTTTCATTTTGCCGTCTGACTGCCTTCTCATAGGCCGGACACTTCCTTGACCCAGCTTCATGCTTGCTATTTTCCTTCTTATCTCTTACGCAGTTTATACATCTAACCTTTTCCTTCTTACCCTTGTTGGGGCAGTCCTTATAGTCGTGCTCCCCAGCACAGTGGGAGCAAGCAGGGGTTTCACTCTTACAGTGCTTTGCCACATGTCCAAACTTCTGACACTTAAAACACCTAGCAACATCCACATAGTCTTTCACCCGACAACTTTGCCATTCTACGAAAATCCGCTCTTTCCTTCTTAGCCAGTTCCTCACCCGTACAGAACATTCCACCACAACATGACACCTTTTCCCTGTCGATCTTAAATCCTTATACCTATGTCTTACAGCAAACTCCTGCTTGAAATCCGCCTCAACAATTTGGCTCTCCCCCATTGACCTCATCTTCCGTCAGTTTAGCACAAACATCATAAATCATGATGAAAGGTTTTTTCTTCTCCGGACGCTCTACTTTCAACCCTGCCTCTTTCAACGTCTCTTGCTTCATGAGATTTTGCACTCCATCCTCATTTTCTGCTTCAATAATCACACCATTCTTGATATTTATTAGCCTCTTAACTTTCAAGCCGATTTCAGAAGGCCGTACTAACTTTTTCAAGGTTTTAGTCACTTCTTCAGTCTCCAAGGTGTCATGCCGCACTATAATTTGTTTCGGTGCTTGGACTACGGGTCCTTTCATTCCAGTTACCCTTGGAACCATTGGGGTATCTTTCTTCAGCACTGCTGAGTAGCTCACTCCAGCCGCGCCTGGAACAACCTTGTCCTTCAGATTGTCCATTTCATGTCGCACGGTGGAGCTCACGATCTTTAAAAACTCTCTTCGTTCTTCCAACCTCGTTTCAATCCGGACTCTATCCTCTCTTGCCCTAATCAGCTCTTCCTGGAACCGGTTCAAGTACCTTCCAAACTTCTCTGTATGAGGCTTTGTCACCATTTTTATGATGGTTGGCTGTTTGAACCATCCCTTCATCTTATCCAGTACCAAACTCAAGCAAACGAACGGGTCGTCTTCATCCTCGACCTTTTCTTCCTCATCCGATTCCAAATCCTCAGTCTTCCTGGCTTTCCTCCTTTTCTCTTTCTCCTTTTCCTCAGGGCTTCTATTCCTCTTCTTCTGCTTCTCCGCCTCGGACTCCGACTCCGCCATACTGCTGGTCCCCGATCGATAGCCTCCTCCCAACGCAGACGCGGACCCCCTGGAGCTACTCAACCTCCTCTCCTTCTCGTGTTTTTCCAGGAACTCCTTTTCCGCCGCTATCCTGTCCTCTTTAGCCTTTCTGGCTTCTTCTCTCCTAGCCTCATCCTCCTTCAATGTTCTCAATTGATCAGCCGACATCTTGATTTGCAATTAATGTGAATATAAAAATCTTTTCAAAAGCTTCTCTTTGGTGTAGGTCAAACTGAAACCTGAAAAACTACATACAATTCATTAGTGATGGTTTTTTTGTGTTCCCCGGTTCATAGGAGTATTGCCAATCACACCTGCGCCGTCCATCGACCGAGGCCCTACATTTCACCAATCAGGCCAAACCTCCTCGGACACCGATGCCCACCTATCACAGTCGCAGGCACCCGCATATGCCCATGGTTCTTGAGCCGATTTCTGACAATTTTGAAGCACCGCTTTCAGCGTGGCGAGGCTGCTTACTAACGGTGGCCCCCACTGTTGTCAATTTCACAGCAGTGGCTGCCATCAAGCTTAGGTCTGGAGTTGGCATGTGAAGGTATCCCCACTAGCGTCCCCCATTACCCCGACCAGAATGCAAGGGGAGGTCTGGTTCACAAATGGTGACCAGCTCAGATTTAGGGCCGTTTGCCATGGGCAAGCCATGACGTCCCCGGACACCCAATCCGCCTTCGTGTTTTTTAAAGACCCCTCACACACCGCCCCTGTTCAACAGACCGCCACTTGATTTCCCTTGTAGAGAGAGAGGTGTTTGGCCGGAGCCCAGCGGTCCCTCCACCACCCCTGGTTTAAGTCAGAGACTTATTCACCAGGCCGCATTCCTGAAATATCTTCGGATTCCTCTTCCTGCTGTCAGCTTCAATCCATGTCCTTCCAGGCACATTCTGTGCCTAACCAACACCTCTCCCCTCACCTAGTACCCTCTGTACTAGGGTCATCGGATTTTTTTAAATTTCTTTCCAATCTTCTTAATTTTATCTTTCTTTCCTAACATTTTTCTTTTCAAATTCCAGCCTGTCTTCCTGCATTTTCAAATTCATGTTTTTTCTTCCCTATCCTTCGGCACATTCTGGCAAACTCCAGCGCAGATTCTTTGGTTCTCAAGAAGTTGATCTTCACCCAATCCCATGTCTTTTGATGGAGGAATTCCCTCATCTCGCTTCTTTCTTCTTCATAGAATGGGCACTCCATCAGTACGTGCTGTGATGTCTCCAGCTCTCCGCAATGAGTGCAATGATCGTCATCGACAATGTAGAGGTGTTTGGCCGAAGCCCAGCGGTCCCTCCACCACCCCTGGTTTAAGTCAGAGACTTATTCACCAGGCCGCTTTCCTGAAATATCTTCGGATTCCTCTTCCTGCCGTCAGCTTCAATCCATGTCCTTCCAGGCACATTCTGTGCCTAACCAACACCTCTCCCCTCACCTAATACCCTCTGTACTAGGATCATCGGATTTTTTTCCAATCTTCTTAATTTTATCTTTCTTTCCTAACATTTTTCTTTTCAAATTCCAGCCTGTCTTCCTGCATTTTCAAATTCATGCTTTTTCTTCCCTATCCTTCGGCACATTCTGGCAAACTCCAGCGCAGATTCTTTGGTTCTCAAGAAGTTGATCTTTACCCAATCCCATGTCTTTTGTTGGAGGAATTCCCTCATGTCGCTTCTTTCTTCTTCATAGAATGGGCACTCCATCAGTACGTGCTGCGATGTCTCCAGCTCTCCGCAATGAGTGCAATGATCGTCATCGACGAGGTTGAAACTTTTCAGCTTTGCCTTGAAGTTGCCGTGTCCGCTGACGAACTGTGTCGTGTAGTGATCGGTTTCCCAATGGACTTTCTTTCTGAACCTCACATCCGGAACGAACGCAAAGGTTTCCCTTCCTTTTGTGCTAGACTCCCACCGTCTCTGCCAGTCAACAAGTGTTTCTTCTCTTCGGATCCTCATGCTATCCTTGATGTCGATACCTTCTTCTTTGTCCCTTCTTCTCTTAATCCTTTCTTCAACCATCAAGTCAAGCGGGATGACCCCGGCAATCACTCGGACAGCTTCGTGGGATATCGTGCTGTAGCCCTTGATCACACCCAACAACAGTTTTCTCTGCAGACTCATCAACTTAGACTTCTCACCTCGTCCCCTCATTCGTTGGCCCCACATCTCACAGCCGTACAGCATCATTGGTTCAAGTGCACCGATGTACAATCGGGAGTATTTCATTTGGTCCAAAATCGTTTGGTCCACAAGTTGTAAAACAGTTCGTTTGGTCCAAAATCGTTTGGTCCACAAGTTTTAAAACAGTTCGTTTGGTCCAAAATCGTTTTATGATCCAGTTGGGGAGTATTTCATTTGGTCCAAAATCGTTTGGTCCACAAGATGTAAAACAGTTCGTTTGGTCCAAAATCGTTTGGTCCACAAGTTTTAAAACAGTTCGTTTGGTCCAAAATCGTTTGGTCCACAAGTTTTAAAACAGTTCGTTTGGTCCAAAATCGTTTGGTCCAAAAGTACAGGCAAACCCAGAATTACGATTGTGTATTGTGGAGTAAACTTATGAAATAGACTGTACGTTTCACTGTGGACCATTCGATCGGGTCATTTTATTCAACACTCTATTACGAGTTCGTTTGGTCCAAAAGTATGAACTATTGCGTCCCTCACATAGAAGGCGTTCAAATAATCGCCGTCACGTCGTCAACCCAACCGCCTGCCTTCCGAGGCCTATTATTTGTTGTTTTGTGATATGTTTCTAAATAATATATACTAGTGGAACCCCGTCGAAATCGACGGTTAATCTTGAGGTTTTATGTAAATTCAGCTTCCTGTGATAGATAGAGTGGTCATTAAAATCTTAGTTAAATGAAGGGAGGATAAGCAATAGTAAGGGTGACGATTGTGTTCCCTAAAAAACGTGATTGATGAATTCGTTTAACACAATATTTCCTACCTTTTTATCGGCTGGTTGCCCAAAAGGTTTTTTAGGAGTCTTATAATTGTTTGTTCATGAGTTTGTTTCATGTCAAAGCCACTTTCACTATATGGGAGAATGAGTTCATATAATTGGTCTATCATGTTACGGAAAGAGTCAATATTTATTACTAACAACTAATTCCATCTGCTTTAGGAAAATCATTCAGATTGTATCCGGATTTATAAGTAAATCTTCATCTTTGGTCATAAAAATACAGAATTTTATCAGCATATTAAATTAGTTTTTTTTATTTGATACAAATATCTGATTCTCCAGAAAGCAGTAACATTCTTACTTCGATCTAAGCAATTACCAATAAGCAATTGTGATAGTTAGTTTTATTCCTTCTCTTGCCATATTGACCCATGTATTTAATCATCCTGTTCTTACTTGATAATTCGTTTATTTATGGGGTAGTTTTGCCTTGGCCATATCGATCACATAAAGCTGTGCATGTATTTCGTGGATGGAATGAACCATAATTGTAGGAAGTTTGACCACAAATCTTGAACATTTGCTGAACCAAATCCATAACCTAGTCCAGCCTTGGTAAAAAATTATGCAAATGCGATGAGATGTGATGACACTGTTGTGTTTCCGAATTGTTTGTGTATAGTGAGGTTTAGATCCGTTGTTCGACCATCACATCTTTAGTTGAATAACATTCACTGACTCCATTGTGTATTCTATCACTAAGCTGAATGAATGCATCAAAGTAAACTCTCTAAAAGTATGTAATAAACTGGAATTTAGGATTAATAACTTTCTATAACTTATCATGCATTTATTCATAAAATTATTAAAAATTTAATCCAGTTACTGAAAACCACTATTATTTTTAAAAAAATATGGGCAACGTGCCTGAATGTTTGTCTCAGACAATTATGCATATCACAAAGAGTAGACCTATAATTGATGTACCTTAATGATATGTCTATGATAAATAAAAATAGCCTATTTAACATTCATTTTCATAGACTGTAAAAGCCTTCTGCACTTTTATTATTCTGTATCGTATTACATAATGGGAAATTGTCCAATGATTAAATACACATGTATAACAATAATCTCGTGATGATCTGTCAGTATTGAATAATAAGACAAAATATCGGCAAAAGTAGTCAAAAAGGCAGACACCAACCAGTACAATAGATATAACATAATGCAATAAGAAATGATTGAAAGAGTTACTGTAATATTAAGATTATATAACTGTTCGTAATGGAACGTTATATTGCTAAACATGACATTATTAAGAACATCAATTTTAAAATAAGAAAATAAGATCCTTATATATAATTCTGTAAGACAAAATTTTTACCAGGAAATTGTGGACGTCCAGAAAATATGAGTAGGCTAATTAATGTAATTTTCATGTTCTATTTTAACCTTTTGATTAAGAATTATAGACAACCATGATCAATAGTAAACACTCCATTGTAAATAGGTACCGGTACAACAATACAAATTAAGGTGTATGATAAACATTTAAAACACGTTGGTCCACTGAACACTCTGTATATTAGAAGGTCGCCAAATGTGATAAAAACTGTTAACTTATAAGATTTCCAACCGTATGATACACTATTGAGCTTTAAGTTTGTTTATGTACGCTTTAGTGGTTTGAATACAACAAAACATGGCGTCTTTAACGTTAAAAACATAGAAAGTCAACATGTTTAAAGCAAAAATTGTATTAATATTATTATTGTATACGACGGCGGATATTTGAACGCCTTCAATGTGAGGGACGCAATAGTTTATACTTTGGACCAAACGAACTCGTATTAATGTGTTGGACCAAACGATTTTGGACCAAACGAACTGTTTTACAACTGTTGGACCAAACGATTTTGGACCAAATGAACGGCAATATAAACGTACAGTATATTTCATAAGTTTACTCTACAATGCAACATTTTACTTCTAGTTTGGCCTGTACTTTTGGACCAAACGATTTTGGACCAAACGAACGTGTTTTTAACTGTTGGACCAAACGATTTTGGACCAAACGAACGAGTTTTTAACTGTTGGACCAAACGATTTTGGACCAAACGAACGGCAATATAAACTGTGGACCAAACGACTTTGGACCAAATGAAATTGGATAAAACGATTTTGGACCAAACGAACGGCAATATAAACTGTGGACCAAACGACTTTGGACCATTTGAAGATGATCCGTACAATCTTCTCAAGTTCTCGCATCTCATGCCGTTGTTTGCCTTGGCCAGTCCTTTTAACTTTCCGAATGCCCTCATAGTCTTGTCGATTACTTGCTCATAATGTCCTGCAAATTTCAATCCACTTCTTACTGCGACTCCTAAGTACTTTGTCTCATTTGAACACCGAATTGTCACGTCTCCCATGTCGACACGGATGAATCTTTCAACCAACCTTCCTTTCAGGAGCACCATCACTGTCTTTTCCCTCGAAAAAGTCATCTTCCTGTCTTCCCCCCATCTAGTGACCAGTTCCAAGGCTCTTGATGCCTTCCTCATGAGATCAGGGCTTGTGTTCGACTTCACCAAAAGCAGTCCGTCATCCGCATAGGCTCTCGCGGAGATACCTTCCTCGAAAGGCAGCCGCAAAAACCCATCGAACAGGATGTTCCACAACAGAGGGCCCACCACAGACCCTTGGGGGCATCCTTTAGTGATGTTCTTGTTCACCTCTCCGTTGCCAGCTCTTAGTGTCACGGTTCTGCCTCGGAAATAGTCCCTTACCAATCGGTAGATGTTGTTCGGACATCTCCATCTCCTCAAAACTCTCAGAATCTCTGGCCACCAGGTGGAGTCGAAGGCTCCAGAAATATCCAGGAACAAGCCTACTACGTACTTTTCATCTGTCTCTTCTACTTCTCTTCTCATATCCAGAAGTGCGTCTACAGTTCCAACACTTTCCGTGAATCCATATTGCAGTGGATTTGCCCTATTTTCCCTATCCATCCATTCTTTCATCCTTTTCACTATTAATCTTTCGCCTAACTTTCCTAAGACAGGTAAGAGGGTTACTGGCCTGTACGATTTTACCTTACTTGGGTCCTTTTCCTCGCTCTTTAGAAAAACTTTGACGATTCCTTTTTTCCACACATCAGGATACCTGCCTTCACTCAGCATCTTGTTGTACAGGTTCAACAACGTCCCCTTGATCCTTCCAAACATTCTCTTTACTACCTCGTTCTTTATTCCATCCATTCCCGGCACTTTCCTATCCTTCAGCAGTGCAACGCATGCATTTAGCTCTCCTTCAGTGAAATCTTCCTCATCTGTTCCGGTGCTTTCATCAGTCATCCTACTTCTGATTCTTGATTGTTCCTCTGTATCCTCCTCTTCCCTATCATCTGGCAGCAATCCTTGTATCATTCTCTCTAGGGTCTCTTGCACTGTCTCCGTCATTGTGCCGTCTTCTTTTTCCAGGCTAACCAGCACAGTATCCTTTTTAAGCTTCTCTGCAGCAATCTTATAGACCTTTCCCCACGGGTCACCCTCTTCCTCCGCAATTAGCTTTTCCCACATCTTCTTCTTTTGCTTCCTGATTCCCCAATCGTAATCTGTTCTTGACCTAACAAACGCTCTCCTATCATCTTCCCTTCCTGTCCTATTCCAGATCCTACTTTTCCTTCTCATCTTCACTCGTAATTCATTTAGCTCCTCTGTCCACCAGTACACCTTCTTTGTTCCTACTTTCGCTTTTGGAAACTGCTCCTCCAAGTGTAGAGAGAGGTGTTTGGCCGAAGCCCAGCGGTCCCTCCACCACCCCTGGTTTAAGTCAGAGACTTATTCACCAGGCCGCTTTCCTGAAATATCTTCGGATTCCTCTTCCTGCCGTCAGCTTCAATCCATGTCCTTCCAGGCACATTCTGTGCCTAACCAACACCTCTCCCCTCACCTAATACCCTCTTTACTAGGATCATCGGATTTTTTTCCAATCTTCTTAATTTTATCTTTCTTTCCTAACATTTTTCTTTTCAAATTCCAGCCTGTCTTCCTGCATTTTCAAATTCATGCTTTTTCTTCCCTATCCTTCGGCACATTCTGGCAAACTCCAGCGCAGATTCTTTTGTTCTCAAGAAGTTGATCTTCTCCCAATCCCATGTCTTTTGTTGGAGGAATTCCCTCATGTCGCTTCTTTCTTCTTCATAGAATGGGCACTCCATCAGTACGTGCTGCGATGTTTCCAGCTCTCCGCAATGAGTGCAATGATCGTCTTCGACGAGGTTGAAACTTTTCAGCTTTGCCTTGAAGTTGCCGTGCCCGCTGATGAACTGTGTCGTGTAGTGATCGGTTTCCCAATGGACTTTCTTTCTGAACTTCACATCCGGAACGAACGCAAAGGTTTCCCTTCCTTTTGTGCTAGACTCCCACCGTCTCTGCTAGTCAACGAGTGTTTCTTCTCTTCGGATCCTCATGCTATCCTTGATGTCGATACCTTCTTCTTTGTCCCTTCTTCTCTTAATCCTTTCTTCAACCATCAAGTCAAGCGGGATGACCCCAGCAATCATTCGGACAGCTTCGTGGGATATCGTGCTGTAGCCCTTGATCACACCCAACAACAGTTTTCTCTGCAGACTCATCAACTTAGACTTCTCACCTCGTCCCCTCATTCGTTGGCCCCACATCTCGCAGCCGTACAGCATCATTGGTTCAAGCGCACCGATGTACAATCTTCTCAAGTTCTCGCATCTCATGCCGTTGTTTGCCTTGGCCAGTCCTTTTAACTTTCCGAATGCCTTCATAGTCTTGTCAATTACTTGCTCATAATGTCCTGCAAATTTCAATCCACTTCTTACTGCGACTCCAGAGGGAGAGAGAGAGAGAGAGAGAGAGAGAGAGAGAGAGAGAGAGAGAGAGAGAGAGAGAGAGAGAGAGAGAGAGAGAGAGAGAGAGAGAGAGAGAGAGAGGGGGGGAGAGAGAGAGAGAGAGAGAGTTCTTATTGTATTTTTCAACTGTTCAATTTGCAACAAAAAAAACTGTACAACCAATGTAAATATTAACTTAAATTGAAGTCATGTTCCTAACTGTACAGTAAAGAAATATCCAATGTCTGTTTTAATTACGAAAATTATTAGTTTTTGTAGTGTAGTGAAAAGTAAGTAATAGTAGTGCAGTGGGTCTATACATATATTCTTGACTATTTGCTCAATAAATCTCGCACTTTAGATATATGGTCTGAAATATGTAATGACTCACTTTCTACCCTTGTTCTAAAATAAGACTGTTATGCAGTTTTCAGGGAGAACTATTATAAATTTAATGTTAATACGATAACGAAGCACCTGTACATTTACTTGTAAACACTGTACGTTATGTGCCAAATAAACATGAGTTGATTTGATTTGGCATATTGGTGTGTCTGAGTAGTACAGTTCATATTTTACTGAAAAAATTAATATTCATTTGCTATTTTTCAGACTTTCAAACATATTTGATATTATTTATTTCATTAATTGAAAACACCAATGGGAAACATCTAAATATCAGTAAGTAAAAATCTACACGTATTTACAGTATTATAATTTCCAAAGTGATTTTTTTTTAAAACATCATTCCTTATTTTTTCATAAATAAGGTGCGATACTGAAGCATCTTTCTCTACACCTGAAAAATATACAACATACTCACATTTCAGGAGTTTAAAAAAAAAAACTATTTATTTCATCATTTGATTTTAACTCAAAATGTTGATTTAAGTTATTTGATAAGCTGATTTATGGTATTTATAAGGTGAATTAGATCAACCAAAACTTGAATTTATAGGCCTATACTTTCACAAATCTTTTACTGTAGGCCAACTTGGTTTTCACTTTATCCATGACAACCAATTCACTTTGTCTCTGAACGTGTGGTCCGCAAGAATAACACCAAATCCATTAAACTAAAATTCCCCGTCAATTTCACCGATATCTAACGATATTATTTGCGGGTACTAGGGCCTACATTAATACTCCCCACATTAGAGGCCCAAGTCTTTATAGAACCTACGGACAGTAGATGTAGGAAGCTGCAAATAAAATCCAACTTGTAACTCTAACATAACATAACTGGACGCCTTTATATTTTGTCCCGCAGTTGTATACTTTTCGTTGAACGGTTTCATAATGCTACAAACTGTAAAGTTTAGATATTTTACTAGAATATCCAAACTAATCCATTTTAATTACAAAACATTTCCACCGTGACTACACAAATTCTTATTTCAAACGTAAAGTTTTCAACGACACATGAATAAATTAAATTAATATCTACCAATTTTATTCAAGAGCCATATTGTGCAAAAATACTTATAATAGTTATATTAATATTTTGTCAATTTGTTATTTACATGAAACGGTTTACCATCAGTTCTGATTCGGCTCTTTGCCAAGAGACGTAAAAAGCTTTGTTGGATCCTTTAGAATGTTTAAATTCATTAGGCCTTCAGGTTCGTCAACTCATAAACCATACTAAAAAGAACTCTATTATCATGTTGATCAGAAACGTAAACGCTAATCAGGGCCCAATATTGGTTGTAGGAGTTGGGCAACACTTGGGCAACTACAATATCATAGCAAAGTTGACTGGCCCCAGTAAAACTGTTGACGTACTTAGCGATAGTCTGTAATCCTATCAAACTAAG